>NC_142065.1:2418753-2623753 GCF_059756535.1 Pantherophis guttatus
TATACCGCCCTTCTCCTTTCGGACTCAGGGCGGTGAACAGCCCGATAAAAAACATCTATACAAACATCACAGTTAAAAAATAAAGTTAAAATAATTTATAAATTTGGCCCATAATTTAAAACTTGTCAATTAAAATAAATATTAAAATTTTAAAACTAACCCTAAAATCAGGACAGACCGGCTAGCTGAAAAAAATAAGTTTTTAGGGCCCGACGAAAAGTCCGGAGGTCGGAGATCACTCGTATCTCTGGGGGAAGGTTGTTCCAAAGGGTAGGTGCCGCCACAGAGAAGGCTCTCCTCCTGGGGGTCGCCAGCCGGCATTGTCTGGCGGACGGCACCCTGAGGAGGCCCTCTCTGTGGGAGCGAACCGGCCGGTGGGAGGCAATTGGTGGCAGAAGGCGGTCTCGTAAGTACCCCGGCCCTAAGCCATGGAGCGCTTTAAAGGTGGTCACCAACACCTTGAAGCGCACCCGGAAGTCCACCGGAAGCCAGTGCAGCTCGCGCAGGAGAGGTGTCACATAGGAGCGCCTCGTCGCCCCCATAATCCCCCGCGCAGCCGCGTTCTGGACCAACTGGAGCCTCCGGGTGCACCCCAGGGGGAGCCCCATGTAGAGAGCGTTACAATAGTCCAGACGAGAAGTGACGAGTGCTTGAGTGACCGTGCGTAGGGAGTCCCGGTCCAGAAAGGAGCGCAACTGGCGTATCAGGCGGACCTGATAGAAGGCCCCCCTGGCCATTTTAAATGTCTCTTCAACGTTTAATGTATCTTAAAGGGGCCAAGATTGGCCAACACTGGTTTAGACCCTGGTTTAAAACATAGGGTAGGAAGTTGCTTTCCTTGGGACCTTCTGATAGGAATCAGGAGGCCGCCTGGGGATGACAAGTGGGGTGGGGCTACAATGAGGCCATCTATCTCTCTTCGAGGAGAGCAGGGTGGTGGATGAGGAGGGGACCCCCAGGCTGACCCTGGCTAGATAACTCTGCAATGCCCCTACAGCGGTTGTGAGTGACCCCCAGCAAGGGCTAGGAGGTGCCCTCTGCCCATCTATGAAGTTGACGTCACCAAGAGATATTGGTGGTCCTCAAGACCTAGAGACCTAGAGAAGTGTTTCTCAACCTTGGAAGCTGGAAGATGGGTGGACCTAGAGCAGTGTTTCTCAACCTTGGAAGACCTAGAGTAGTGTTTCTCAACCTTGGAAGACCTAGAGTAGTGTTTCTCAACCTTGGAAGCTGGAAGATGGGTGGACCTAGAGCAGTGTTTCTCAACCTTGGAAGACCTAGAGCAGTGTTTCTCAACCTTGGAAGACCTAGAGTAGTGTTTCTCAACCTTGGAAGCTGGAAGATGGGTGGACTTCAACTCCCAGAATCCCCCAGCCAGCGCTGCTGGCTGGGGGATTCTGGAGTTGAAGTCCACCCATCTTCCAGCTTCCAAGGTTGAGAAACACTGGCCTAGAGGCAGACCTAAGGAAGGGTGACCCTGGGGGAAAGCTGAAAGTCCAGGCAAGATGACGGGGATAAGCAGAAGGGTCCATGGTCTTGACGTCTTCCTCCTCTCTCTCGGCAGTCCCCTCCCTACAGCTCTGGCAGCTATGACTCGGTCAAGACGGAAGTCAGCGGATGTCCCGAAGACCTGACCGTGGGCAGAGCTCCCACCGCCGACGATGACGACGATGACCACGACGACCACGAGGACAACGACAAGATGAACGACTCGGAGGGCATGGATCCCGAGCGGCTAAAGGCTTTCAATGTACGGGCCGAGAACGATCACCCTAACCCTAACCCTAACGTCCGACCGGTTGCTCGATCGCATGTTCGCCCACGGACAGAATCTTGCCAGGCTAAAGTCTTTACAGAGAGAGTCCTGCGCTAACAATCACAATGAGGAACGGGGAGTTCCACTGCCAAGAAAGGCAGTTGTGAGTGAGTCACACCCGACCTTTTTTTTTTTGCCACGGTTGTTAAACAGATCACTGCGGTTGCTAAGTGAATCATGCGGTTATTAATGGAATCTGGCTATTCCCCCCCCCCCGCCCCCATTTGACTTTCCTTGTTGGAAGCTGGCTGGGAAGGTTGCAAATGGAGAACTTACGATGCTTGCAAACATCGTAAATGGTAAATGCCAACTGCCCATGACCCCGGGGAGGTGGTGATGGTCGTAAGTGCGAGGACTGGTCGTAAGTCTTTTTTTTTTTTACTCCCGGTGCTGTTGTAACTTTGAATGGTGGAAGGTTGAGGACTACCAGTGTACAAGTATAGATGATGATGATGATGATGATGATGATGATGATTATTTATTGGATATATATGCCGCCCTTCTCCCGAAGGACTCAGGGCGGCTCACAACAATAAGAAACAGAGAATACAAAAGTTAAAAGACAAATTAAAACAAAATATCCAGTAAATAAGGTTAAACGTGGGAATACCAATTCAAATTTAAGATTTAAGAATAAAAAAAGCTACAAAATCAATTTATAGATGATACCTGGCTCAAAATATAGAGCCTTGGTAGTACAGTGGTCTAAAGCACCCTGTTATTAAGACCAGCTGCCTGCAATTACTGCAGGTTCGAATCTCTCCAAGGCTCAAGGTTGACTCAGCCTTCCGTCCTTTCCAAGGTAGATAAATTGAGGACCCAGTTTGTGGGGGGCAATAAGCTGACTTTGTATAAAACATACAAAAGAATGAAGGCTATTGCTTAACGCATTGTAAGCCGCCCTGAGTCTCCAGAGAAGGGCGGCATATAAATCAAATTAAAAAAAGAAAAAAAACAGTCACTGTGAGAGGGACCTTGGGAGTCCGAACGGACGGTCCCTTAGACATAAGCCAGCCGTGTGCGGCAGCAGCCAAAAAGGCCAACACGATCCTTGGTTGCATAAACGGGGATAGAATTATAAAATCTTAGTAAAGCCACACCTGGAATCCTTCATCCAGCTTTGGTCATCACAAATTACAAAAAAAAGAGGTTGAGACTTTGGAAAAAGTGCAGAGAAGAGCAGCTAAGAGGATCAAAGGCCTGGAGGCTAAAATATATATGAAGAACGGTTGCAGGATTTGGGTCTGGCTAGTCTAGAGAAAAGAAGGATTAGGGGTGACATGATAGCAGGATTCCAGTATTTGAGGGGCTGCCGCAAAGAAGAGTTGGGGGTCAAATTATTCTCCAAAGCCCCTGAAGGCAGGACAAGAAGTAATGGATGGAAGCTAACCAAAGAGAGAAGCAACCTGGAATTAAGGAGAAGCTTCCTGACAGTGAGGACATGCGGAATGGCCAGTGTAGGTGCTCCCATCACTGGGTTTTTTTTAACAAGAACTTGGACAACTGTTTGTCTGAAATGGTATAGGGTTGGACTAGAAGACCTCTAAGACCTCTCACACTTATGACGGTGGCAGCCTCCCTGTGATCACAAAATCAAAATTCAAAATTCAGATGCCTGACAATTGGCATGTATTTATGATGGTTGCAATGTCCCAGGGTCATGTGATCCCCTAGCGCGGCGGTTAGAATGCAGTATTGCAGGCAAACTCTGCCCACAGAATGGAGTTCGATCCTGACCAGCTCACGTTGACTCAGCCTTCCATCCTTCCAAGGCCTGTAAAATGAGGACCCAGATTGTTGGGGGCAAGAGGCTGAATCTGTAAACCATTATATCTATCTATCATCTATCTATCTATCTATCTATCTATCTATCTATCTATCTATCTATCTATCATCTATCTATCCATCTCTTATCTGTCTGTCTGTCTGTCTATCTATCTATCTATCTATCTATCTCTATCCATCTATCCACCCACCTATCTATCTATCATCTATCTATCTATCATCTGTCTATCTATCTATCTATCTATCTATCTATCTATCTATCTATCTATCCATCTCTTATCTATCTTCTATCTATCTATCTATCATCTATCTATCTATCTATCTATCTATCTATCTATCTATCTATCTATCTATCTATCTCTATCCACCCACCTGCCCACCTATCTATCCATCCATCCATCATCTATCATCTGTCTATCTATCTATCTATCTATCTATCTATCTATCTATCTATCTATCTATCTATCTATCTATCTCTATCCACCCACCCACCTATCTATCTATCTCTATCTCTATCCATCCACCTGCCCACCTATCTATCTATCCATCCATCCATCCATCCATCCATCCATCCATCATCTATCATCTATCTATCTATCTATCTATCTATCTATCTATCTATCTATCTATCTATCTATCTATCTATCATCTATCTATCTATCTATCTATCTATCTATCTATCTATCTATCTATCTATCTATCTATCTATCTATCTATCTATCATCACCCATTATATATCTGGTGGTGCAGTGGTTAGAAGCCAGTATTGCAGGCAAACTCTGCCTACAGCCAGGAGTTCGATCCTGACCAGCTCAAGATTGACTCAGCCTTACGTCCTTCATGAGATCAGTAAAATGAGGACCCAAATTGTTGGGGGGGGGGAAATGCTGACTCTATAAAGCAGCATATAAATTTGCTATTTTGTGACCTTCCTGGCCAGCTTCCTACAAGCAAAGTCAATAGGGGAAGTCAGATTCGCTTAGCGACCCCATGATTCATTTAACGACCGTGGCAAAAAAAAAAAAAGCTGTGAAATGGGGCGCAACTCACTTAAGCCCTGTCTGGCCAAACAACAGAACTGTTGAGCTCATTTGTGGTCCTAAGATGAGGACACACACACACACACCGAGGTGTCTTACGCAGGCCTAGCGAGAGTAAAGGGCTGATCGGTCTCCCGTTATCTCTGCAGATGTTTGTGCGTCTCTTCGTGGACGAGAACCTGGACCGGATGGTGCCCATCTCCAAGCAGCCCAAAGAGAAGATCCAGGCCATCATCGAATCCTGCAGCCGGCAATTCCCGGAGTTCCAGGAACGCGCTCGCAAACGCATCCGCACTTACCTCAAATCTTGCCGTCGCATGAAGAAGAACGGCATGGAAATGGTGAGGGAGGGTCTTCTCGGTGGCCCCCTCCCTCCCCGCCCTGTTTTTCACTGCCTCTTTCCCCTCTTTTCCTCCTTCAAAATGTCAGCTGGGTCTATGGGCCATCTCTGGGTGGTCTTTTCCAGAGAAAGCTCAGTCCTTCCAGAGGCCCTGCTGTTGAGGCAATGAAACATCTGGAGCAGCGGTGGGCAACTCTGGCCACTTTACCACCTGTGGACTTCAAGTCCCAGAATTCCTGAGCCAGATATGCCTGCTATGGCCCTTTCATGACTTCTGGACTTCAAGTCCCAGAATTCCTGAGCCAGATATGCCTGCTATGGCCCTTTCGTGACTTGTGGACTTCAACTCCCAGAATTCCTGGGGCAGCCATGCCAACTGTGACCCCTTTATGACTTGTGGACTGGCTCAGGAATTCTGGGAATTGAAGTCCACAAGTTATAAAAAGGGCCATAGACGGCTGGCTCAGGAATTCTGGGAGTTGAAGTCCACAGATGGTAAAGTGGCCAGAGTTGCCCACGACTGCTCTAGAGCTGTGGCTGAGATTTAGTGGTGACATTAACTTGGTTCTGTTGGATTTGGGGAAGGGGCTTGAGATCCATTAGGATGCCTATCATATCTTTCCTCTGTGGGCCCTGGAGCTGGGAATTTGGGGAATGGAGACTGCACCCCATCATTAAAGGGCCTTTCCAATCTCACTTATGGGTCCCCTTGTACGGAAGCCCCCCCCCACCATAAAGCTAAGTTTACTTATTCATTTGCTTTATTTGATTGACGGATTGATCCCAAAGTGGGGTTTGCAGAGGGGAGGAAGGGGAGGAGGAGGAGGGAAGGAGATGAAGGGGAAGTAGGAGGAATCTGGGATCCTTGGTGCTCTCTGAGCTTGGTTGTTTTCCTTCAGACATTTCATGACCCAACTAGGTAACATCATCAATGCTAGAAAGGAGGAGGAGGTTGAAAAGAGGAGGAGGAAGAGGACTTGCTCCATGTATCTTAAAATTTCCAAAGTTGAAGAAGACTGCTTTCGGTCTTTCGTTTTTCTTCCCCTTTCCTGCTTTTTTGATCTTGAGGGCTAGTATTGTTATTATTTTTTCCCAGCATTCCATTGTTCCAGCTTTCCTGAAAATGTTCTTTTTCTTTCAGACCAGGCCGACCCCTCCTCACCTGACCTCAGCCATGGCCGAGAACATCCTGGCAGCTGCTTGTGAAAGTGAGACGCGGAAAGCAGCCAAGCGGATGCGGCTCGAGATCTATCAGACGTCACAGGTACGGGACCAGGCATCAGGCTATTTGCTGGCGTTGAATATCCAGATAGGTTACCCCTTTACCGCTTGCAACAAGGCACTGGGTCCCATCCTGGATTCTCTACACTGGTTCTGGAATCGGGTTATTTGCTGGCCTTGAGTATCCGGATAGGTTATCCCTTTACGGCTTGCATTAAGGCACTGGGTCCCACCCTTGATTCTGTACACTGGTTCTGGAATCGGGTTATTTGCTGGCCTTGAGTATCCGGATAGGTTATCCCTTTACGGCTTGCATTAAGGCACTGGGTCCCATCCTGGATTCTCTACACTGGTTCTGGAATCGGGTTATTTGCTGGCCTTGAGTATCCGGATAGGTTATCCCTTTACGGCTTGCATTAAGGCACTGGGTCCCACCCTTGATTCTGTACACTGGTTTGTTTCAAACACTCACATGATCGGAGTTTATATTCATGCCACTTCGTTCCTACAACTGACCTCTACTATAATAATAGTCTTCAACTTACAACCGCTATTTTAGCGACCATTCTCCATGGCACTGAAAATAGTGACTTACAATCGCAAAACATTCCCGGGGTCACACGATGAAAATTCAGGCACTTGGCAACTGGCATGTATCGGTAGTCCTTGACTTACCACACTTCGTTTAGTGACCATCGAAGTTTACAACGGCACTGGAAAAAGTGACTTATGACTGTTTTCACACTTTACGACCATTGCCACATCCCCATGGTCAGATTCCCTTTTGTGACCTTCTGACAAAGTCAATGGGGAAGTCAGATTCACTTAACAACCGTGTGACTAACTCAGGGGTCTGCAACCTTAAACACTCAAAGAGACATTTGGACCAGTTTCCCACAGAAAAGAAAACACCGGGAGCCACAAAACCCTTCCCGTGCCTGACTATTTCTTGAGTGGCCACAAAACTAGGGTATGTAGTTGAATTAAACGTTCTGTTTTCTTCTGAAACTTTTCTTTTCTTGGATTTATCCATGGTTGGCCTACCGGGGGGTTGAAAAGCTCAATAAATCATGTGCCGATGGGTGTCGCACATTGGCGGTTGTGACGCATATTTTGAATGACAGGGAGCCGCAGCAGAGGGGTGAAAGAGCCACATGCGGCTCCAGAGCCGCAGGTTGCTGATCCCTGGACTAACTGAACAACTGCAGCGATTCCCTTAACAACTGTGGCAAGGAAGGTCATAAAGTGGAGCAAAACTTACTTAACTGTCTCGCTTAGCAACAGAAACTTTGGGCTCAACTCTTTAAGTTGAGGACTACCTGTATTGATGTTTTCAGCCTCCTGGGGTGGTGTGATCGCTATCTTCCATATACTGTCAGACCTGTCCTAGCTAGCTCCCTAGGAAAGAAAGACCCTCGACTCCATTTGGTTGAAGCGATAGGTTGTTTTACTAAGGATTACTGGTCGCCCTAAAAGCAGGCTAGAACTAAAGATCCACGCAAAAGTTGACAAACGTTTCCCCTTCATCACAGCCCTCCCCCTCCTTAACAAGTTCATTGTAGACCAGTGGTGTGCCATATGCGTCTTTTGGGGGACACTCAGAGGTTTAGTGCAATTCACATTCCTTTCCCAAGTTTCATGGCCTTGAACTGGTTTCTCACACCTCTGGTATCCAGCACCTCCTGCCATCCCCCCTCCCTGTTTCACCTCCCTACTCCCCCCCGGAGATACGGACGATTCCGGATCTACGTACTTTCCGTCGGGCCCTCAAAACTTTTTTTATTTCATCAAGCCGGGTTGGCCTAACTCTCCAATGGTGTAATTTTAATTTGAATTTTAAATGGGGGATTTTAACTGTCGGGCCAAACTGCTTAATATATTTTAAAATTGTTTTCAAATTTTGTATTCTGTGTTTTTTATCTATGGCTGTTCACCGCCCTGAGTCCTTCAGGAGAAGGGCGGTATATAAATTTAAATATTAAATTAAATTAAAATTAAATATATGCTTGTTGCCTATTTCCTCTCCTCCAACCCCGCCCCCTCCACCAGTTGATGGCAGGATGCCAGCAAGGCGCCAAGCCAAAGATGGCAGCTCTGACGCACGCAGCACCCTTACGACTCCCTTTGCCCCTGACGCAACCTGCCCTCCGTTTCTCTCCTCGCAGGACGAACCAGTCACACTAGAGAAGCAGCAGTCCCGGGATTCGTCCACCTCCGTCACGCATTCCTCCTACTCACTGCCAGCCTCGTCCTTCTCCCAGGACCCCGTCTACATCAACGGGAGCCTGAACTACAGCTACCGCAGCTATGGGACGCTGGGGGGCACTTTGCAGCCGACTCCTTCACTCCAGACAGGAAATCACAGTAACGGTAAGGAGGGGAGCTCAGTCAGAACAGAGCTGGAAGGAAACCTTGGAGGTCTTCCCCTCCTCAAGCAGGAGACCCTAGACAGTGTTGGCTAACCTTTTCAGCACCGAGTGCCGAAACAGGAGTGTGTGCGCATGCGGGGAGCGCCAAAACCCAGAAGAGCAGCTCCCCAGCGCGCACACGCGGGACTGCCGGAATCTGGAAGAGCAGTTCCACAGTGTGCATGTACGCACCGGGAAGATGAGCTTCCGGTTTCCGGCGCTCCCACATGCACGAAAACCAGCTGGCCAGAAGAGCAACGGGCGACGGCTAGCGTGCCCGGAGAGATGGCTCTGCGTGCCACTTCCGGCACATGTGCCATAGGTTCGCCATCACGGCCCTAGACCCAAATGGCTGATTAGTCTCTTCTTAAAAATCTCCAGCGATGAAGCAATCACGACTTCTGGTGGCAAGCAGTTCCACTGGTTAACTGTTCTCACTGTTTCGAAGTTGCTCCTTAATTCCAGGTTGCTTTTCTCCTTGATGAGTTTCCATTCATTGTTTCTTTTACAGCATATATTATTGAAAATCCCCATCCCCCTTTTTAACATTTCAATTTTGTCTCTTAATTTAACTTGTCTTCATAATTAAACCCAATGACCATTTCATATTTCATCTGCTATTCTGTTTTACTATAAGCAATATACATCATCATATTGACTTCTTACATTAAAATCCTTTAACTTAATTGACTTTCCACAATTAATAATATTAATGCAATTCCTTCAAATAAATAAATAATTTATTTCCCTTCCTCCTTTCCACTATTCTTCCCCTCTTTAACCATTTTCTCTTGATCTCTCCAAAATTCCACTTCTTAGTATTTTCCTCCTTTTATCCTTTTAACTTCTTCTTTTTCTTTTTTTTTAATTTTTATATTTATTATGTCTTTTCTCCTGAATCCTTTTTCTCACTTTTAAATATATTACTCGAGTAATTCTCCCCAAGTTTTCTCCTAGTTTCTTTCTACTCTTTCCTTCTTTTCCCTTTGTTTGATTCTTTTTGGGGGAATATTCCCCCCTATCCACTCTTTTTTTGCCACTGAAATCATCTAATTGCTTTTTGCTTTCAATTCCTTTTCTTTCAGTATTATACTCTCTTTTTCCTGCTCTGTAAGTTCCAGCAAAATTTCTAACTTTGTATTACCCTTTAGTGATTCACGCATATTTTTAAACATCTCAATTAATTCTTCACACATCCAAGACTCCATATTGTCAATTTCAAAAATTATTAACACTTTTACTTTATATTTAATTAAAATTCTAAAGACCATATAGTCTTTTTTTAATTCCACATGGTATCCAATTCAAATATTTATCCAATCCACTCCAAATTATAGCTTTGTTATTTTCCACAATTGTTGACAGTGGAAACCAAGCAGTTCAGAAAAACAGATACTCCTTAAAAGTTCTCACAGTTTCCAGATTAAATCACAGTCACAGCTGTTGTTTTTTCTTCTGTCTTCCCACCAATATTGCAGAACTCACTTTCCACCAGCAGAAGTCTCTCAAATCCACAATATTCTCAGAGCAACTAAGTATCCAAGCTGTCAAAAATATTTTAAATCCACATAAAGAGTTCTTTTCCTCGGATTTGTTGTTTTTAGTTTCTCCAAATTCAATTTTAAAATCCAGAGAAACAGTTTTCTTTCTTGGGCTATTAGTATTTTAACTTCCTCTTTGTTCTTTTCCTTCAGATGTCAAAACTATCAAAAATATTTTAATCCACCTAAAAAGTACCTTCCCTCGGGTTTCTTTTTCTTTTGTTATTTTTAATTTCTCCAAATCCAATTTTAAATCCAGTTGTAAAATTTTCTTTCTTGGGCTTTAGTATTTTAACCTCCTGTTTGTTCTTCTCCCTTCATTAACTTTCCCAAGTGCCAATTAGCCTCTCATTTCCGCTCCGGGACACCTTTTAAAGTTATTAAAAATTTTCTTTTTTACCTGTGAGTTGGCCAATCACTCACCAGGTACCAACACTCCTTTCAGACACCGCTCCTGCACAAACAACTTAGTCCAGTTTCCCCAGCTTCAGAGCGGTCATTTTTCAATGGCCACCGCCCCCGCCGCCGGTTTGAAGAGCAGCCTCCGACATTTTGAGGAACTTGCCTGTTCCTCTTGATCATCCAAGGCACCTCTTCTTCTTCACCATCCCCACAGGACGGATCTGGTCCGAAGACCCCCCCAACAGCAGTTTGTCCGGCTGGATTTTCGCGGGACTCATCGGAGCTCGCTATTTCCCCAGCCAATCTCGCTGCGACGCTTCCGGTTTCTCCCCCATTCATTGTTTCTTGTCCTGCCCCCTGGTGCTTTGGAGAATAAGTTGACCCACCTCCTCTTTGTGGCAACCCCTCAAATACTGGACTACTGCTATCCTGTCACCCCTAGTCCTTCTTTTCTCTAGACTGGCCATACTCAGTCCCCACAATCGTTCTTCATATGTTTTAGTCTCCAGGCCTTTAATCATCTTAGTTGCTCTTCTTCAGCCAAATCTTTCAGGATTGTTGGGTGCAACTGATCTGGTTGTGCCAATCTTAGAATTTATACTAAGAAAAAGGGTTCTCCCTATTTGCATCCTTGCCTGCTTCTGCCAAGTTTCTAGTTCTTCCTCTTTCTAACATGGTTGCTCACCTCTTCGGTGGGTCGCAATAGCAATAGCCCTTAGACTTATATACCGCTTCGCAGTGCATTACAGTCCTCTCTAAGTGGTTTACAGAGTCAGCCTCCGGCCTCCAACAATATGGCTCCTCAGATGGATGGAAGGCTGAGTCAACCTTGAGTTAGTCGGGATTGAACTCCAAGCTGTGGGCAGTTTGTCTGCAATACTGCATTCTAACCACTGCGCCACCAAGGACTCAAGAAAGGAAAAAGAAGGAAGAGAGAGGGAATAAGGAAGGAAAAAGGAAGGAAAGGAGGGAGGGAGGGAAGGAAGAAGGGAGGGAGGGAAGAAGGGAGGGAAGGAAGGAAGGAAAATACAGCAATACCATGCTTTTCTTTATCTCTCTCCTCCTCCTCCTCCTCCTCCTCCTCCTCCTCCTCCTCCTCCTCCTCTGCTTTGCAGGCCCCACTGACCTCAGCATGAAAAGCGGCACATCCAGCACCACCCCCCCAGCCAACAGCACGAACCGGGGGGTGCCAGCCGCCCAGCTCAGCCCAACCGAGATCAGCGCCGTCCGGCAGCTGATTGCCGGCTACCGGGAGTCCGCAGCCTTTCTCCTCCGCTCGGCAGACGAACTGGAAAACCTCATTTTACAGCAGAACTGACTGCTGGCCTCCCTGGGGCTCCTGTGCCGGAAGAGACTGACGTCCACCAGGCTTTCTTGATAAATCTGCTCAGGACTGGCCGATCCTCTGCCTATCAACGCCCGCCCACCCATCCACCCACCCACCCCGGCACAGGTTGGAGACCTACCCCACCCCACCCCCGGGAGCCCTTCTGCCTTTGAAAGCCGACCAAGCCGGTGCTCTCTGCCAACCGGAGCCAGCCTCGCAGCCTGGAGAGATGGGGACCACGGTGGGTTTGGGGGAGCAGAGGGTGGGTCGGCCTGGCAGAGCGCTTCTGGCAGAGTCAGGGTTTTCTCGCGGAGCCCGGCAACGGTAGAGCCCTCTTCCCCCGCTCTCTTTCTATTCCCCCGTCCCTTCCTTCCGTCTTAGGAATTGCATATTTATTGAGAAATGCACCCGTCCCTCCAGCCCCTCGTTTTTTCTCCTCCCCCCCACCCATAATTTATTTTTTTTCTAAAAAAAAAAAGAAAAAAAGCATTCTTGAGTTTGTACAGAATTGCCATTTTTTTGTGTGTGTGTCTCTCTCCGTGAGGGAAAGGGGGTTTGATTCCTGTACCATCGTCACCGGCCGTCCCGCCGGAGGGACCAGCCAGGCTCGGAAGCCAGTGGGAAAAGCGGTCTCTGCTTTCAGATTTTTTGTTGTTTCCCCGCCCCCCTCCTTTGGGCCACTCGATCCCCACTTTTGCCTGGTTGGTGGGGGCCACGCCGGGGCCCGAAGCCTGTCTTGTCGGAATTGCAGGACTCATTTTAGGGCCAAAGCTCCATTGCAGCAGCCTTCTTCCTCCTCCTCCACACTCTACCTCACTCCTGGGTGCTCCCTGCTGGCCCCGGCTCTCTTTCAAGGGGCCCCAAAGGGGCCCCTGGCTGCAAGCCTTGCGAGAGACCGGCAAAGCACCCCAAAAACGGAAAGCGTGTGGACAGGGGCAATCGGGGGCCCCATTTGAGTCATGCTGGCAAGGTTTGCAAAAGCAGAGGCCTCGGAGCCTGATTTTTTGGGAGGTGTGTGAGTGCAACGGGTTTGAGCCCCCCTTTTTTTTCTCCTCCTCCTCCTCCTCCTCCAACCTCCCCCCTTGCAAATGCAAATGCACTTGCTGTTTTGCTCAGTGCAATATTGACCGTGCTGCTATATATAACACGAAGGGACGGAGGAGCAAAAAAAATAAAAAATAAAAAAGGCAGCAACCAACCAGAATTCGTTCGGGGAAGAGACCCCCACTCCCTCCCCTCCCCACCGTGTCCCCAAAGGAAGGGCCACCACTGCGAGGTTGGGCCGAGGACACTAACCTTGGATTCTTGGCTTAACGGGAAGCTAGAGAGCATCTTTTCAACGTAGGTTTCTCGTAAGCCAGGGGCATCCAAGTTTGGCCATGTTAAGCCTGGCGGACTTGGATTCCCAGAATTCCCCAGCCGGCCCTACCGGCTGGGGAATTCTGAGAGTCGAAGTTTGCCAGGCTTAACATGGCCGAGCTTGGACACTCCTATTCTAAGCCCATCTACCTTCTTCCCTCTGGTGCTCCAGAGCCAGGCTGGGATTTGAACCTGGGACCACCTGCTCCTGGAGGCTTTGGAGACAGAGGAGTAGGGGCCAGCCTCTCTCGCCCTCCTCCCAGCTGTCCCTAAACCGAAAGGGGGGTGTCTACCAGGGGGAGGACAAGGATCCATGTCTTTGCTAGCAATCCTATCCGTTCCCCCTTGATGCGACCCTCCTCCAGCCCCCCCTCCCCATCCCGAAGGTCCCACCCGACTTTGTGTAAATAGTTACTCGTGCCAGGTCTGACCACCCTCGTGCAAACCCCTTAGGGTGTGTAACAGCGGCAGAGACAATCGCCGTCCGGAAACACGTGAAGGTTCCCTTCCCCGTCTGCAACTGGGGGGGGGGGCACATCAGGATTTGGGGAGTGGGGGTGGCCGTGCAATTTTTTTTGAGGGGGGAGGACGGCCGATGACCCAGACCGGATGCAGGCGTGATTCAGGGTTAATTAACCCTTAGCGCCAGCCGGTGGTTCCCCCCGTCTTCCCCCCCTCCAGTTTTACATGCTCCAAAGGGGCTCCCCGAGAGCATCAAGAGGTGGCACTTGCCCCACCTGGAGTTTGACTTTTAGCCATCCGTCTCTGGATCCGAAAATGTCGATCTTACAAGCCATGTTTTTTCTAAGATTCTCGGGACAGCTGGGCAGGGGTCCGTCCTGGATTCTGACCCCATCAGGAGGCCCTTTTCCGGGGTGTATTTGTGGGTGGGGCTCGGCTGCTGCCCTCTTGGCACTTGGCATGGGGGGGGCTTCGCAAGGCGAGCCCCCCCCTTCCCGCTCTCCAACAGCAGCATTTGGACCCCAGGGAAAGGCATTGGCGGGACCCCCGGCAGAAAATAGCCCGCACCCTGCCCCATCTTTTAGAGGCCCGATTTTTTTTTTTTGTCTTTAGCTGGCCGTCCCCTCGATTATTAACCGGTCCCTTTCCCAGAAAAAAAAAAAATGCTGCTTTGAACTCAGAGGGTTGAAAAAAGAAAAAAAATACAAGTTTGCTTTGTATTTTGTTTTTTGTAAGACTTTTTACAAAGGTAGTCTTAGCGATTTCCACCAAGGAAAAAAAAAAAAAATAACCGATTTAAACAATCTGTCCATGGTCTGAATGATTTTTTATACCATTTTCGTGGTGCTTTTAGAAAAGGAAAAAAAAAAAAAAGGTTTTTTTTCTCTCTCTCTTCTCTTCTCTCTCGGTGGTCGTTTCCGAGCGGAGCTGCTCCGTTCTTTCCTCTTCACCTGTATTGTACCTAAGACCAATGTGAATTCTTTGTACTTTTTTCCTCTGACTTTGGACTCAGTGAAAGTGTACTGTTTACATGTACAGAAAACTCCCAGCTGCCCCTCTGTGTTCGGCGAGACCCTCGTCTGTTGGCGAGGATGACCCACCTCACCCCTGCCTCATCTGCTTAGCGCGGCCACAGATCCGCTCACCTGTTTTCCCCGATGCCCATGGGGCTGGGCTGCTAGGAAGGGCTTTTTAGCGGCCGGCCACGTTTGTCCCCGGAATGGTTAAATCCCAGGGAGGTCCAATCTTGGCAACTTTGAACCCTTGCGGACTTCAGCTCCCAGAATTTCCCAGCCAGCCATGCCTGGTATTTTTTTTCCTTCTCCGTTTGCAGAGGAAAGGACCGTAAGAGAGTAAGCAGACGGAAATGAGTCTTACCTGTGAAAAGGAATGCATCAATGCCAGGGAATTCAGGGAGTTGAAAGTACACAAGACTTAAAAGTTGTTGAGGCTGGACACTCCTAGTTAAAGCAAAAAGGCCAGGTAACAATATTCTTATTCACGAGTGGCTCGGAGAACCTGGCACTCGTAAACCCACACGGATGGTCTGCGGGCTGCTGGTGAGCACCAGGTTGCTCGCCGAGGCATTCCCCCGCTAGCCCGAAACTGCAGGAGGGTCCCAGGGACTTCATAAGTGGCCGGCGAGCCCCCCGCACCAACCGCCAGGAAGAGGGCGGCCAAAGCAGTAGCCCTCCGGTGCAGTTACAAAGCTGACCCAAGCCCACCCATTTCCCCCTTCCCCAGAAATGGAGGGAGGAGGAAACCCAAGGCACTTAAAAGCAGCGGGCGAAAGCGACCCTCCCCTGCGCCAATCCGTCAGAAACCTTTGTTCGTTCTTCCTCCCTTCCTCTCTTAACGGACAACCTATGCAAATTTTCACGTGGCTCTCTCTAAGCAGATGAGAATTGTTGTTGTTGTTGTGTTTTATTTTTTCCCTTCCTCAAACGTGCGATGGAAATCTTAATTATTATTTTTTTTTTTGTTCCTTCCCTTTTTTTGTGTTCTAGACAGTGGACCCTTTTAATTTTTTAAATTTTTTTCCCCCCACCCTTCTTCCCAGTAAACGTGGCTTTAATATTTTAATTCTTAGCTCGCAGTGTTTTTGGTTTTACGTGACGCGACTTTAATTCTGTTCTGTTCGTGAAATGAGTAGCACAGGCCAATCTCCTCGTCCTATTCACTTAAAAAGAAAAAAAAAAAAAGACCAACGAGCTGTTTAAATCAAAGCAGTTCCTTTCCATTCATGGTATTACTTGCTAAATGCACTGATTTCATAAGTATGTGGATTTTTTTTTTTTTTTGGAGTCTGTATATCATATAAGACTGAATCTCTACTTAATAAACACTGTATAACAAAACGGAACGCATCTCACCCCTTTTCCCAACATGGGGGCAAGAGGCGGCTTCTCTTTGACCAGGGCCACGGGTCAAAATTGGAAACTCTGAATCGATAGGAAGGGAATACAGGTAGTCCTCGACTTACGAAAGTTCACTTAGTGACCGTTCGAAGCCCTGGAAAAAAAGTGACTTAGGACCGTTTGTCACAGTTAACGACCGTTGTAGCCTTCCCCGTGGTCACGTGGTTTTTACATCTGGATGCTTGTCAACTGACCTCGTATTTACGACAGTCGCAATATCCTGAGGTTAACTTTTGTGACCTCCCGACAAGCAAAAAAAAAAAGTCAATGGGGAAAACCAGATTCATTTAACGACTGGTACTAATTTAACAACGGCAAGTGATTCACTTAACAAATGTGGCAAGGCAGGTCGTAAAATGGGGCAAACCCGGACCAATTTCTCACTTAGCAACATAAACGTTGGGCTCGTTTGTGGTCGTAAGTTGAGGACTACCTGTATTGGTAGCTCAGGGTTGGACCTGGGGGCTGGGGGGGGGGAGGTCCCTGGTGCTTCCTGAAGCTTGGTTGTTATCTTGTAGACATTTTCGTGACCCAGCTAGATAACGTCATCAGTGCTAAAAGGGAATGGGATTTGCTGTTTATATATGCTTTATATAAGTATTGCCTTAAGTTATATTATATACCAGCGAGTGTTACATACTAATTGCTTGGTGGAAACACACCCCAAAAAAAGAACATTTCCACCAACATTGACAGGGCAAGCCACCTGTATGTAAACCCAGAAAAACAAACCCGTCTTCTAGCCTCAACAATGTTACCTATCATGTTTCCCCGAAAATAAGACCGGGTCTTAATTTTTGCTCCAAAAGACGCATTAGGGCTTATTTTGGGGGAAATAGGTACTAAATGCACCCATCTGGCTGACAATCTGGGGCTTATTTTGGGAGTAGGGCTTACGAGCATCCTGAAAAATCATACTAGGGCTTATTTACCGGTTGGGTCTTATTTTCGGGGAAACAGGGTAGTTGGGTCATGAAGCTTCCTCCTCCCTCCCTCCCCATCTTTTGTGCAAACCCCTCTCTCTTCTAGCCCTGATAATGTTGCCTAGTTGGGTCATGAAATGTCTGCAACAAAACAAGCAAGCTTGGAGAGCTCCAAGGAGCCCCATAGTCCCAGTCTTCCTCGCCGCAAACCTTGATTCAAACCACCATCATGTTACCTAGCTGGGTAATGAACGAACCAGTCTGCCAGAAAGCATCGGGGAGCCCATAATCTGTGGTTTAATCCTGGCTACAGCCACCTCACGCCATTCTCCCCTATCGACTTCGGCGTCTCATCTCTTCTAGTCACCTTAAGCTGAAAACGGCAACGGGTGCATTGATTTTCACTTGTGATTCTGCTCATGCTGAGGTGTAATCATATTTATTCTGAATAATTCACACATTTCCCCCCCCACACACACACACCATCGTTCAGGGTTACTTATGGGCCGAAAAATGACCGCAGGCGATCCCCAACGAGACAGCTGTCACCTAGGGCACCTCATGGCCTCAGTCCTGCAAAGCTAGAGAATAGTTTTCATGTCAAAAAAGCCAGCTCTGGGCTACAGGTAGTCCTTGACTTAAAACAGTTCACTTAGTGACCATTTGAAGTTTATAATCATCTTTTAATGACCCCATAATCCCTTGTGGGGTAGAGTCTGGGCAACTGAATGGAGCTGAGTGTTTACTGGCCGGATGCCCTTCCTGTCGCCGATACGGAGTTTTGCTCAGCAGATTATATTCTCAATGTGCCCAGAGAGAGAAGTATCTGGCTCTACCTGGGATCGAACTCAGAGTCTCCCGATTGTGAGGCGAGAGCTCCACCTCTAGGCCACCGCACCACACACCATTTGAAGTTATGCCACTGAAAAAGGGAACATATGACCGTTTTTCCTGCTTATGACTGCTATAGCATCTTCATGGCCATGGGATCAAAATCTGGACCCAGGGCAACCGGCTCACATTTATGGCGGTTGCAGTGTCCCGGGGCCATGTGATCGATCCCCCTTTGTGACCTGGCAAGCGGAGTCAACGGGGAAGCCGTGTCCCGGGGCCATGTGATCGATCCCCCTTTGTGACCTGGCAAGCGGAGTCAACGGGGAAGCCGGATTCGCTTAACGACCGTGCTAACTCACTCTAACAATCACAGCAATCCACTTAACAACAGTGGCACAGGAAGATCACAAAATGGGGCGCTTAAAGCAATCGTTTTGCTTAGCAAAGGAAATTTTTGGCTCTGTTGCCATCGTTAAGTGGAGCACTCCCTGTTATCTTCTCGCCCAAGGCCTGGAGCGCAATTAAGGGGCAAATAAGAGCCTTTAACCTTAACCGTAGAATGGGGACTCTCTGCACGCCCAGGGGCTAAAGGGAGAGAGAGCGGCGAACTCCGGCAAGCTGGTCAGCTTGACGCAAACTGAAGCCGAGTGTAGGGCAAAGAAAAGCACACCCACAATCGGAGGACATGAAATGGGGGTATTATTTCACCTGTCCAAGGGGGGGGGTTGTGGGGGACGGGACTATAAGGGTGTGTACGTCCACTGTTTGGTTGCGGTGTTTGTTCCCCCATCCACCACACACACACACACAAAGCCTTGCAAAACTTAGGCTTGAGCTGTTCCAAATGTTTTTTATTTTATTTTTATTTTTATTCTCCATACCACAAGGGACATATAACATCAGGGTGGACCAGGATCTGCCCCTCCCCCATCAGCCCAGGCTCCATCTGTACACAGCCCCGACCTTCTTGGGAGGATGGAAGGGGGGGGGAGGGCAGGGGCGGGGAGTAGGGGGTCAGAAGAGGGGGCAGGCTTTTGGGGGAAGCCCCTTCTTTGGTAAGCAGGTTCAGACCATCTGTGGATTCACCTTCTGAAGAGCACCGCTCTCTCTCTCTCTCTCTCTCTCACACACACAAACCCTTAACTCGCCTTCCCTGCTCCGACTGGTTTCGGGAGTGAACTCGCATGACTGCACACCCCACCCCTTTTGGGGGGACGGACGGATGACCCAGATTTTTACACTGCTTCTATCGCTGTTGAGCAGGAAGTCTATGGTGAAAGCCAAGAAGTCAAGAAAGGAAGAGGTAGGTAGGTAGGTCAAGGGCGGGAGATGACGGGGGGCCGAGAATGGGTCATGCCTCTGGGAGATGGACTCCCTTCTCGGGGGTGGGATGGGGGTGTTTCAATAGGAAGGGCTGGCCCAGGCCAGCCGTTGGGCTCCCCGCTTCCCCTCTGCTCGGCCAGGCAGGACAGAGCAACAGCCACTGCCGTCCGGTGGAGAGAGGTTCATAACTGACACTACTCTACAATGCAATACTGTGGGTAGCCTGGAAAAGAGGGGGGGGGGTGTAAGAAAAAAGAGCAAGCCCCCCCCGAAAAGGATTTAAAAACAAAAAAAAGATTTTTATGTACAGAACACCCATTTTTCAAAAGTCTGGCCAAGTACTGTGTACAACGGATGAAGAAGAAGACATGATGCATAGAAAGTACAGAGGAGCCAAACATTTCCACTTTTTGTTTTCTTTACACCCAAGAACAAAAAAAAAATTATATTATAGATTTATATTTATATACGTATGGGTTTAAAAAACAAAAAACGAACCAAACAAAAAAACAAAAAAAAAAAACCCCAAGAAAAGATGACACTGCTTCGAAAGTGAAAAGTCTTCCAAGATGCAGGGAAGGAGAGGCGCGTCGGCCTCCTCGTCTCCGTCTGCGTCGCAGCTCCGAAGCCCACCGCCCTGTGTCTCCGGGTTGACCTGAGTCCAGCGCTTGGGGTGGGAGGTGGCAGGGAGAGAAAATGGAAGACAGATTCAGCTGGGCTTCTTTCCACTTGGCCTTCCAACAGGAGGGGGGGGGAGAGATCAGCTCTTCCCCCCATACCCGGCCCACCGGAATGGGGCTCACGGCACAAGAACGGTCCAACGGGCCAAAACCTCCCAACAGTTCCTCAACGGGGGAGAAATCAGCCCTCCGAAACCAGCCTGTCTCCATGACTGACTTGCCACCCCCAGCAGGAAAACCCAAGACATACAGCGTCCATATTGGCTTCGTTAGGACCGGAATCTTTTGCATATACGGTCGTTCCTGGTCATCGGCGTCCTTCTCCTCTTCTCCTCCTCCTCTGAACCTGCTCAATGTACAGCTTTATCCTTTCCGGGGCTGCGAGTGTCATCTGACCACAAGGCACAGCACGCAAAGCTTGGAGGGCCCGATACAGTCGTCGTGGCAAAAAGCCCCGCAGCCTTGGCACATGATCATGGCTTTAAGGCTGCAGGAGCACTTGAGGGAGAGCTCTTCCATGCCTTTGCCCGTCTCGGCAAACACCTGGGCGGAAAAAGACAGCCCGCCCCCCCGGGAAGAAGCCGTCAAGTGGGCTTTGGGGCCGAAGGGCCCGGCGTTGCCTTCCAGGTTTCTGGGGAAAAAGGGGCTGCCGGCCGAAGAGGCGTAATTCAGATGGGAGGAATTCAGCTGCAGCTTGGAAAGCTTCCCGTAAATCGCCTGCTTGATGTTGAGCTGAGAAGGGAGGGAGGAAGGCTCCAGGGGCTGCGCGGCCCCCTTCCCCGGCTCCTTCGGCAGCTTGAAAAAAGCCAGGTCTCTCACCAGGGGTAAGCTCTGCCAAGGCTCCATCAAGTGGGGCGGGCCCTCTTTCTGCTGCTCCCTCTTTCTCTGGGCCGAGGCCAGGACCTTCTTGTTCTCCACTGACCCGCCATTCCTCTTGGAGGACCAGTCTTCCCTTGCGGGAGGCAAGCGAGCTCCGGGGGCAACAGCCTTGGGCAGGGGAGAGACCAGTTTGCTGTGGGACAGCATGCCCCACATGGGGAAGGGATCCGAGCCTTGGGGCTTCTGGGCCTTAGCTGCTGTCCCACCCAAGACACCCGAGCCAAAGACCTTCTTGCCCAGAACCACGGGGGTCTTCTCTGCAGGGCCGCTGCTTGGCTGCTCCGGCTCCAGAGAGGTCATGCGGAGGGGGGCCTTGGGCCCCAGGGCCGTCTTCAGCTTCTCTTCCAGGTTCCCGATGCCAGCAGTAGAATTTGCCCTGGGAGGATCCGTTTTATCTGGACGAGGACAGGAGGGAGAGATTTGATTCTTTCCCGGATTCGAGAGATCCGTTTTCGGGGACTGGCGGATGGCTTGATCCAGAGATCCTGAAGTGGGACTCTTCTCTGGAGGCAGGGAGACGATCTCTGGCAGGCAGGCCCTTTCGGCAGAGTCCCGCAAAGGTTGGGGCGCCCGCGTGGCCTTCCTGGCTGAGTCACTCAGGCCTGTCCTCTCCCTGGAAGAGGCGTCCTGCACGAGGCGGTCACTGCTCTTAACCGCCTTGGGAAAAGGGCAGATTTCTGCCGGCGGCTTGTCCCGAGAAAAGGCTGCAGCCGCCTCGGAAGAGACCGGTAGAATGCTTTTGGGAGGCAGGCCCTGGGTGATTACATGTCCCTCGAGGGGCTTGCTTGCTGCAGTGGACAGAGGCTGGGGGACGCCCGAGCGTGGCCTTTCCTGGATTGGGACATCAACACGCAGAACCGATTTGCCCGTGGTGAGGATAGGAGTGGGCAACTTTGTCCTGCAGTGTGAGTTGACAACCCCGACATCCGAAGGCAAATCTTCCCTATTTTCTAAGATGACCTCTCTGCGTTCCTCCGGACGTCTCTGGTCGGGCCCTTCTTCCCTCTCTTCTGCCTGGCAGCAATCCCTGTTGATCTCCAAGTTCTCGTCGGTGAGCTCAGCGTCCAAATCAGAGGCTGTCTCTGTGGTCTCACTGAGTGGACTCTGGGCTTCCTCGTCGCTGCCGGGGCTGGCGCTCGGCCTTGCCACTGCCCGCTCTCGGTCGGTCTCTACCTCCATGCCCGAGGATGCCATTGCTGGGGACAAGTGGCTCTCGTGGGCAGTCGTATCGAAGCAAGGAGGGAGCAGGCCTGTTGTCGATTGGGAAGCTTCCTCTGGGCTACTCAGGGTCCCTCTTCCGGGGCCTGGAGTGGCCCTCTGAGTCTGGGGTGGCGGGAGCTCCATCCCAACAGGACTGGGGTCCTCTGGAACGGCCTCCCATGCAGGAGAGCCCAAAGCCTCTGAGGCAACTCTTGTGCTGTTCTCAGAAGCCAGGTCACCTTCACGGCCCTCCTTCCTGCTTGTGCCTCCAAAGGGGATGTTTTCAGAGTCTCCTAGCCAGCCATTGTTCTGTTGGCTTCCCACGGGAGATTCCCTTCTCTCCTTCCGATTACGGCCCTCCACAGGAGCATCTTCTGGAGAAGGTGGAGGCCTGGGATCATCCAGAAGTTGGTCAGGACGACCGGACGGCACTTCCGTTGCTCTGCAATCCGGGATGCTGCCTTCCGACGACTCCTCCAGCTGGGCAGCAGCTTCCTGGGAAGGAAGACTCGCAGCCTGTCTACCCCGCTCGAGCTCTCCTTCCCCGGCGGGCTCTCTGGCTCCAGAAGGCAAGCTCGCTTCAGGCCCCTGCCAGCTGGCGGTCTTCCCGCCTAGGTGGGAAGGCGGCAATAGCTGTGCTCGCTGTAAATCTGACCAGCGCTTCCCGCGAGTTCTCTTGCATCGCCAGTGCTTGGCGCGATGGCTCCTGGGTGGCCGGACCCGGCTGTTGCTGCTGTTGTTGCTGCTGCGACCACCACCACCGCCTTCGTCTGGGCTCCTTCCGCCGCCTCCTCCTGGCCCACCCCCACCTCCAATGGTGGAGGCAGGAGCAACAGCCGCTCGCTGGACTCGGCCTTGCAAAGGACAGGCCTCAGAGTCAGCAGAGGCTGGGCTCCCCCTTCGGTCCGGCCTGACGGGTTCTGGATTGGGGATAATCCGAGGACATATCTGGTAGGCTGGCTGACCTTTAACCACCCAGGGGGGTTTGATTCGGGAAAGTTGAATCTGGAGGGAACAAAGAACAACAAGGGCGTTAAGAGGACGTCCTTCAGGCCTGCAAGTTAAAAGCCCCCCCCCCATTTTTTAGAATTATATAATTGTTTATAAATATTTAATTTTTAGAAGGAACCCTCCCTGGTACTCTTGAGTACTAGGCAGAAGCATACTGTTCGAGGGTCCCTTCTCAAGGAACGCTGTGGACTGTAGATTGGGAAAGGCCTCCCTTTACAGAACTACAACTCCCAGAGTCCCCTGGGGAAAAGGCCTGGAAACGGGGGTCTTCCTTCCTAGGTTTAGCGCTAAAGGGCAAAGCCACACCGAGACTACCCTCAGCTACCTTATGGTTGATGCAACAGTATCAATGGGGGCTTTTCTATTCCCAGGAGAAAAGATGGAGAATTAACCCAGTTTATTTAATCTGCATCCCGCCATTATTATTTTTATAAAGTGGGGAATATACCCAAGATGCCTTCCTGCTATTTTCCCTACAAGAATGCTGAGATAGATGGCTTGGGCTGAGGGAGAATGATTGGCCCAAATTCAACCAGCTGGATTTTGTGCTTAAAGTGGGACTAGAATTCCCCGTCCCCTGGTGATTGGCTCAAAGTCACATAGCCAGCTTTTATGGCTGAGACAGGACTAGAACTCCCCGTCTCCTGGGGATTGGCTCAAAGTCACCCAGCTGGCTCTAAGGCAAGACTAGAATTCCCCGTCTCTTGGTGATCGGCCCAAAGTCACCCTTCTGTATCTAACACAGGACTAGAACTCACCAGTCTCCTGGTTCCCTGCGTGTTGCTTTCACCACTAGATCAAACTGGATTTCCCCCCTGGCATTCCTGTTAAGATCCTTTCATTCCTCCCCCTTCTAGACCCCACCTGAGATCGTTCATGCAAGAGAAGCCAGACACCCCCCCCAAGAGAGCCCACCCACTCTTCCTCCCCTTCCTCCTAATCCAGAGGAAAACCCACACCGGGGCCCGAGCCGAAAGCATGTTTGGGAAGCAGCAGCACGTCAGCCCGTGACTGCTTGAGCCCGAGGCCTCGGGAGAAGCCAGGGAAGCCGAGAACCGCCTCCACCCACCCACCCATCCACCGAGACAGGGAGCAGCTCCCCGACCCTCTCCTACCCGGATGGGAGGGACTTTAGGCTCCTCTTTGGTGGGCTGTGGCTTTTCTGGGTGAACACTTTCAATTGTGTTACGAAAGGACTGACGGTCGTCAAGCCGGGGCTTCTTTTCGGGGAAAGAGGTAGAGGCGGGTTGCTCAAAGCATTTCCTCTTCTGCTGATCCTGCGGTCCGAGAGGCAGGCTGGGAATTCTGTCCGGGGCTGCTGCCGCCGCCGCCGCGGCCGCCACAGCCTCATCCACCTTGCTCAAGATCTTGGTCACCTCCGGGGACATCTCGGCCGAGGGAGTTGCCCGGCTGGCTTGGCACTCGTTCGTGGCGGGATTGGCCTCTCTCTCCTCGGCAGGCGTGGCCTCCGCAGACGAGGAGGAGGAGGATGCCTCTTTGGCAGGGGAGGAAGGCTCCGCTTCACGCAATTTATGCCGGTTCCGACGGTTCCGGCAGCGGAGGGAGCGCCTCTTGAAGTGCCCGTCGGGCTGGTGGGTTGTGGGAGTGCAGGGTGCCCTGGTGGGGCCTTCTGGGGAGGCGGTCGTGGTCCTCTTCTCTGCTTCACTGGGGGCCGAGTTCTGCTCTTCTGTGGTCAAGCCCAGCCTGCAAGGGGGGCAGAATGGAGTCAGTTGGCAGCTTATCCCACTAGCCCAGGGGTCTCTCCGCACTTGGAAACTTTAAGTCCTGAGGATTTCAACCCCCACCATTTCCCACCAGTGGCCTGCACACCATATTCCGTAAGGATTTACGACAGACATGCTGTTGGGGTCCTTGAGCCACTTGCTACTGAGGGAGGCCATCCACTTGACTGCTTTAGCCAAGGGTGTCCAGCCATGGTAGCTTTAAGACTTGCGGACTTCAGCTCCCAGAATTGAAGCGATGCTGGCTGGGGAATTCTGGGAGTTGAAGTCCACCCATCTTAAAGTGGCCAGGTTTGAGAAACAGTGCATTAAATCGAATTTATGTTTTACCGACAAAGAAATAAAGGGTAGACTAGTATAGATCTATTTCAAGCTATTTAGCTCTCATCAGCTAGCCATGCCCTTCTGGGATTAGAACCCGGGTTACTTGGGAGCAGAGCAGTATGTTCCGTCCCATAATTGGGTAGACCAGGTTGCCCTGATAAAAAAAACGGTGCATTAAATCATTAAAAACAAAACCTGTTTATTGTTGTTGTTGTTGCACTGAGTCCGTTTTTGAAAATAACAGCAGTGTGTATGGCTGCACTGGAATTATTTCTGCCAAAAAAAATACATGACTGCCCTTTGCATGGTAGCTTTTAAGACTTGTGGAACTTCAACTCCCAGAATTCCCCAGACAATGATGCTGGGAGTTGAAGTCCACAAGTCTTAAAGGGGCCAAGTTTGGAGACCCCTGCACGAAACAGAAGAACCCTGGCCAGGGACCCCCCCGTTAAGTTTTCCTGGGAGAAATGTCGCAGAGGCTCAGTGGGCCTTCCTTTTTAGGAGTTCTCACCGAGCACCTCCCCTCCTCATGACAGGCAGGGAAGGTGTCAAGGATCCCTTTGTGGGTCTAGGGAAGGAGAAACCTGTGGGGCCTTTGCCCTGGCAACAGTTATGGGAAAACAGAACCTGCTGCCACGAAGACTGTTGATTATTTATTCAATTTATACGCTGCCCACCAATATTTCCAAAACCGGACACTTACTTCTGCCCGTAGTAATCCTCGAAAAACCGCTCTTTCCAGAGTTCTGTTTTCTTTTCCTTCTCCATTTCTTGCCTGATGCGGACCTGCATCTCGTGAGTAAACTCCCCTGGAAGAGGAAGAAAAATAAATAAATCAGAGTTTATTTGGCTTCATAGAAACACTAGAAAAGAAACACACAGAAACACAGAGAAGAGCAAGTAGGATGAGTAAAGGCCTGGAGGATAAGACATATGAAGAACGATGTCAGGAATTGGGTTTGGCCGGTCTAGAGAAAAGGACTAAGGGGGACATGATAGCAGTATTTCAGTATTTGAGGGGCTGCCACAAAGAGGAGGGAGTCCATTTATTCTTCCAAAGCACCAGAGGGCAAGACAAGAAACAATAGAAACTAATCAGGGAGAGAAGCAACCTGGAATTCAGGGGAAACTTCCTAACGGTGAGGACAATTAACCAGTGGAACTGCTTGCCACCAGAAGTTGTGAATGCTCCATCACTGGAGGTTTTTAAGAAGAGATTGGACAGCCATTTGTCTAGAATGGTATAGGGTTTCCTGCCTGAGCAGGGGGTTGGGCTAGAAGACCTCCAAGGTCCCTTCCAACTCTCTTCTGTTCTGATCTCTAAAGTACTTGAAGGCAGGACAAGGAACAATGGATGGGAACTAATCAAGGAGAGAAGCAACCTAGAACTAAGGAGAAATTTCCTAATAGGGAGGACAATTAACCAGTGGAACTCCTTGCCTCCAGAAGTTGTGGGAGCTCCATCACTGGAGGTTTTTAAGAAGAGACTGGACAGTGACTTGTCTGAAATGGGATAGGGTCTCCTGCTGGACTAGAAGACCTCCAAGGTCCCTCCAGCTCTATTGACTGACTGATTGATTGATTGAAAACTGACAGCGGAAAAAGACCCCGTGGTCCATACTATCTGCCCTTTGGGGGTTTTTTGTTTTGTTTCTGTTTTCTGTTTAATTTATTTTTTATTTGCTTATTTGTCTCCCAGATGACAGACATATCCCAACCATGTTTAAACTCAGTTAGTGATTCAATTATTCCGCTGGAAGTTGGTTCCAAGCTTGCACTTCTTTTTCTGGGAAGTCACTTTCAAACTTTACAGGTAGTCCTCAACTTAAAATTCATTTAGTGACCGTTCGAAGTTGCAACGGCACTGAAAAAAAAGTGACTTATGGCCGTTTTTCACACACTTACAACTTTTGCAGCATCCCAGGGGTTGCGTGATCAAAATTCAGGCGCTTGGCAACTGACTCGCATTTATGACGGTTGCAGTGTCCTGGGGTCATATGATTCCCCCTTGGTGACCTCCTGACAAGCCAAGTCAACAGGGAAGCCAGATTCACTTTAACAACCATGGGGCTACTTAACAACGGCAGTGATTCACTTAACAACGGTGGCAAGAAAGATCATAAAATGGGCAAAGCTCACTTTTTCTTTTTGGATTTGATTGATATGCCGCCCTTCTCCGGAGACTCAGGGCGGCTTACAATGCGTTAAGCAATAGCCTTCATACTTTTGTATATTTATACAAAGTCAGCTTATTGCCCCCACAATCCGGGTCCTCATTTTACCTACCCTAGAAAGGATGGAAGGCTGAGTCAACCTTGAGCCTGGTGAGATTCGAACTTGCAGTAATTGCAGGCAGCTGGTGTTAATAACAGTGCTTTAGTCTGCTGCGCCACCAAATGTCTCTTAACAAATGTCTCGCTTAAGAACAGAAATTTTGGGCTCAATTGTGGTCGTAAGTCGAGGACTACCTGTACTTTTGAATTTTCCCTCTTGTCAGTTTGAGGTTATACCCCCTGGGCTAAAGACCTCGGCTAATCATATGTCGAAGTTTTTGCCAAAGTCCTTGATTACTGACGACCTCATTCAATGACTGTCTGTATTACGACAGGGCTGAAAAAGGGGATTTATGAGGCTGCGCTTGTTTGCTGGGTCATATAGAGTCATATAGAGGCCGTAGTTCCCCATCCGTTCTAGGCCAAAGCCTGCTCCTAGGATGGGCTTGCCCCCCCCCCCAATCCTCATCCCAGAACCAGCAAACTTACCGTCTGCCAGCCTCTCCCTCCAGCTCTGGGCAGCATGAGCAAAAAACTCGTTATTTAGGGCGCTTCCACTCAGACGCAGCAGTCCGTCTGTCCCAGGCTGGAAGGAAGGAAGAGAGTGTGAAGCACGGCGCACAAACCTTTACCGACTCCCTTCCAAAGATGGGGAACGAAAGGGAGGGGGGGAGAGAAAGAGAGAGACAGAGAGAGAAAGTGACAAAGAGAGAATGAAAGAAAGCGAGAGAAACAGAGAGACAGAGCAAAAGGGAAACAGAGAAACACAGAGACAGACAGACAGACAAAAAAAGACAGAGAGAGAGAGAAACAGAGACAGAGAAACAGAGTCATAGAAAGAGAGAATGAGGAGAGAAAGAGACAAAGAGAGTGAAAGAGAGAGCGAGAGAGAGAGGGAGGGAGAGGAAGGGAGGGAGGGGGGGAGAGAGAGAGAGAGAGAGACCCTACCTGCCTGTCCACTTCAGGAAGGAGGAGGAGGAGCTGCTGCTGGAAGTGCAGGGGGAGGGCATTGAAGGTCCTGGAATTGATCAGCGCCCGCAGGTTTGTGTTCACCAGGATGGAGCCCGGCGTCTCGAAGTCTATGTCGTCTCCCCTGTTCCTCTTCATTTGCCCTGCAGTTCCCAGAAAGGAACAGACCACCAGAAATGTTTACACAGCAGAGATTCAAGGGAGGCATCTGCGTACACACTCACACAGCTGTAGCTTCTCAACACAGGACATCTTTCTTGGAAGCTGCTGAAAGGCGGCCTCGCCAGCTGTCCGGCGCAGACAACCGGATCCACGCGCGAAGAGTTCAATTCGCTACAGGTAGTCCTCGATTTATGACCACAAACGAGCCCCAAAAATTTCCGTTGCTAAGCGAGACCGTTGTTAAATGAATTTTGCCATTCTTGCCACGGTTGTTAAGTGAATCTGGCTTCCCCATTGACTTTGCTGGTCAAAAGATCTCAAAAGCTGGTGATTGCAAAGATCCCTGGGACGCCGCAACGGTCGTAAGTATGAATCAGTTGCCAAACCCCCGAATTTTGATCACATGACCATGGGAATGCTGCTGCAACAGTCATAAATGAGAAAAATAGTGGTAAATAACTTTTTTCCAGTGCTGTTGTAACTTCAAACAGTCCCTAAATGAGGCCCCTTTGATTCCATGGTCTCCTGATTTTCCCACAACAACCCCTTGTGATGGACTAAGATAAGATGAATAAGAACAGCTGCAGGATTTGGGCTTGGCTAGTCTAAAGCAAAGAAGAATTAGGGGTGCCATGATAGTGATTTTCCAGTATTTGAGGGGCTGCCCCAAAGAATAGGGGGTCAAATTATTTTCCAAAGCACCTGAAGGCAGGAGAAGAAACAATGGATGGAGGAGAATTGAGGAGAAACTTCCTAACAATGAGGACAATTAACCAGTGGAACAGCTTGCCACCAGAAGTTGTGGGGGCTCCATCACTGGCGGTTTTCAAGAAGAGATTGGAGATTCAGCCACCTGTCTGAAATGGTATAGGTCTCCTGCTTGAGGAAGGGGTTGGACTAGAAGACCTCCAAGGTCCCTTCCAGCTCATTCATTCATTCTAAGATCTCACCTCACCCCTGTGTGCCTCTTGCTCCCTTCCTCCCCATCCTTTTATCAATTTTAAGCTGATTTAATATTATTTATTGTTTTTATTAGTTTTCGGTGCTTGTAAGCCATCTATGGCATATAAAATAATAAAAAATAAGAGTATATTAATAAAAGAGATTCTGCCACCAGGTGATCCTCTTAAGTCTTTCCCCCATTCTGGGGAAACCTGGCACCCCTTCCTAGCCTGCCCTCCTCTTCAAAAACTATGCTCTGGTGGCTCAGCAGACTAATTAAATATCCACTTATATCAGCTGCCTGCAATTACTGCAAGTTCAAATCTCGCCAGGCTCAAGGTTGACTCAGCCTTCCATCCTTTCTAAGGTAGATAAAATGAGGACCCAGATTATGGGGACAATAAAATGACTTTGTATAAATATACAAAAGTACGAAGGCTATTGCTTAACGCCTTGTAAGCCGCCCTGAGTCTCCGGACAAGGGCGGCATATAAATCAAATTTTTTTTAAAAAATGCACCAGGAATTACCAGGGCTGGAGGCTAAAATGGACAATTAAGCATCTTGGAAGATGCCAAGAGCAAGCTATTTCCTATTGCTGCCAAGAAAAATACCTTTTATTTATGTTATGCCTCTGCCGTGTGTGTGTATGTGTGTGTTTGTTTGTTTTCACCTAGGAGGAGCTTTACTTTAAGGCAACTTGCCTTCTCGCTGATGGTCTTTTAAGAGGATTTTAAATCGTTTATTTATTCCAGCCTACATTTGGTTAAGTTGAATGGACTGAGCTTTTAATCTCTTGCTACTTGTTATAATCATGTACTGAGCACTGTTTGTTAACAGTGTTTGTTAACTCTATGGTTTGACACAATAGGGGTGATCCCTTGTCCAAATAGTTACCATTTTCTTGCTACTTTGAAGAGGGAGGGGGGGTTTGACTTATTCTCCAAAGAACCTGAAGGCAGGACAAGAAAGAAAGAAAGGATGGAAACTAACCAAGGCTCCAAATACTGGATGTATTTAAGAAAAGTATGGACAGCCATTTGTCTGAAACGGGATAGGGTCTCCTGCCTGAGCAGGGGGTTGGACTAGAAGACCTCCGAGGTCCCTCCCAACACTGTTATTCCAAAAATTGGTAATTACTTCCAGTTTTCTGCAAAAACCAGCCCCGGAGTGAACTATGGATTCATTTAATAATCACTGTGTTTATTTAGCAGCAGCCTCGTTCACTTAACGACTGCTGCAAAAATCAATGTAAATTTGGGTTGGTACCTGGTTTACCTCCATCACAACTTATAGACGGCGAGGCTGCAGGCTGCATCACTGTCGTATGTCAAGGACTACCTGTAGTAAAGGAAAAGCTTCCCAGACTTTTTCAGTGCTGACACTTTACAATTGATTCCCTGGTGCACAAAGAACACGTGGGGTTGTGTGATGTCTCTTTAGCTAAAGCCTCTTCGCCTATTAATAGGTGAGGCTGAGATCACGCTGCAGGTCTGAGCGCTATCAGCCTTACGGACCGTTCTAAAGGATTCGCATGCTTCTTCTCACCACAGCGGTTTACAAATGGATGCAACCTCTTGTTATCTATTACCGAGACCGAAATTCAACACAGCATTCTTTTTTAATGGGATAAATCAAAACAATCGCAACCAACCTGCCTTCCCCTTGAGGACCTGAACACCGGCAGGAGCCAGACTGAGAAAATATCTGCAGAGCCCTCACCTCCTGGACGTCAACTGGTTCAACTTCTCCCCTCAAGACAGATGCTATAGGGCATTGCACGCCAAAGCAACCAGACAGATAGTTCTCCCTACCCACCTACCCACCCCCGGTGCCATCTCTCTGCTAAAACACTTAATTCCCACAACACTCATCTTTTCTCATCTTGCCTACCATCCTCTCCTATTGATACCTTATGATTTAACACTTGTTGTTTGTAACTTATCATTAATTAAATCCCCTATTAACATGATTATGACATATTACTTGTTGTTTATATGTACACTGAGAGCTTATGCACCGAAGACTAATTCCCTGTGTGTCTGATCACACTTGGCCAATAAAGAATTCTGTTCTGTTCTTGTGTTGTGTTCTGTTCCCTCTTCTATTTTCTATTTTCTTCTCTTCTCTTTTCTATTCCATTCCATTTTGCATTCTATTCTATTCTATTCTATTCTATTCTATTCTATTCTATTCTATTCTATTCTATTCTATTCTATTCTATTCTATCTTCTTTCTGTATTCTCTATTCAATATTTTCTTTTTTCTTTTCTTTCTTTTCTTTTTCCTTTCCTTTCCTTTCCTTTCCTCTTCTCTCCTCCTCTCCATTCCATTCCATTCCATCCTATATCCTATCCTTGTTGTTAGTTGCAAAGTCATGTCCAACCCATCGCAACCCCATGAACAATGTTCCTCCAGGCCTTCCTGTCCTCTACCATCCTCTGGAGTCCATTTAAGCTCACGCCAACTGCTTCAGTGACTCCATCCAGCCCCCTCCTTCTCTGCCGTCCCCTTCTTCCCCTTCAATCTTTCCCAGCATTAGGCTCTTCTCCAGGGAGTCCTTCCTTCTCATTAGGTGGCCAAAGGATTTGAGTTTCCTCTTCAGGATCTGGCCTTCTAAAGAGCAGTCAGGGTTGATCTCCTCTAGGACTGACCTGTTGGATGGCCTTGCAGTCCAAGGAACTCGCAGGAGTCTTCTTCAGCACCTATCCTATCCTACTCTCTTCTAAATAAAAACAGATGTAAGCTTCATCTTACCTGGAATGTCCAATGAAATAGGCACATCTGTAGTATAATGAATTTATGCATTACAGGTAGTCCTTCTCTTGCAACCATCAATTTAATAGCGGTTCGAAGTTACAAAGGCACTGAGAAAAGTGACTGATGACCATTTTTCACCTTTAAGACTGTGATCCCCATGATCACGTGATCAAGTCAGATGCTTTGCAACTCGTTCATGTTTATGACGCTTGCAGGGTCCTGGGGTGACCCCTTTTGTGACTTTCTGACAAGTAAAATCAACGGGGATGTCAGATTCACTCAACAACCATTGCCAATTTAAGAACTGCAGTGATTCACTTAACAAATATGGGGAGAAAAGTTGTGAAATGGGGGCAAAACTCACTTGACGAATTTCTCACAACAACATAAATTTGGGGCTGAATTGTCGTCGTAAATCGAGAACCACCTGTATCTCAAAAGGTGACTCAATGGGTCACAGGTTGTCTGGTACAGGTTGCTCCAACCTCGGCAACTTTTAAGGCTTGTGGACTTCAACTCCCAGAATTCCTCAGCCAGCCAGGTTGGAGAACCCACAGAAAAAACCAAGGGGCTCCCGAGCAATGTCTCACCATTGTGATAAATATAACATCCTAAAAACAAAATTTAAGGAACATTCACACATACACATACAGACAGACAGACACAGAGCATCTTAAAGTCGGCTGGGTCCAAAACTGCTGAAGTTGCTCCTGTTGAGAGAAGACCCCGGAGTCCACCTACCGCCTGAGGGTTTGCGGACTCCCCGGAGCAGATGGGGGGCTTCCCTCGCCATGTCTGTCCTGTTGCAGAGAGCGCTGGGCAACACGGAGGAGCTGCTGCTGCTGCTGCTCTCGTCGCCGACCGGCTTCCCCGCAAACCCTGAAAAAGAGCGAGCGCATCAGCTGCGGCTTCTGACCGTCCTCACGGCCACCTGGGGTTCATCGAGTGGAACATCCTGATAACACAGTCACAGCAGGGGAGGACAGCAGCAAAAGGTTGGGGGCCCTGACTATCTGTTAGACCCTATATCATTTCAGATAGGTGGCTGTCCAATCTCTTCTTGAAAACCGCCAGTGATGGAGCCCCCACAACTCCTGGTGGCAAGCTGTTCCACTGGTTAATTGTCCTCATTGTTAGGAACCCTATCTTACGGAAGGGAAGGCAGTGAATGAATGGGGGGGGGACACAAGGGCAGCCCCCTCAAGTTACAACTGTGGTTGAGCCTGGAATGAATGGCTGTTATGTTTGTGTCGGTTGTTAAGCAGAGGAGAGTGTGAGTGCGTTAAAAGGTACTGGATGAAAAGGAGTAGCCAGGATGGATGGATGGCAGATATAGATGAGATGAGATATGATATGAAGGATGGATAGAAAGATGGATGGATGAATGATATGATATATGATGGATGGAGAGAGAGAGAGAGAGATAATGATTAGATAGATAGATGATAGATGTAATGATTAGATAGATAGATAGATAGATGATAGATAGATAGATAGATAGATAGATAGATAGATAGATAGATAGATAGATAGATAGACAGAGACAGACAGACAGATTAGACAGACATAGAGAGATGATAGACATAGACAGATGGGCCACAATTTATACCCACCAGATCAGTGTTTTTAAGTTCAGGAATGTTAAGAATGTGAAGATGGGTGGACTTAGCTATGCTGGCTGGGGAATTCTGGGAGTTGAAGTCCACCCATCTTAACACTCCTATGCCTGAATAACCCTTGCTTTTGGCTAAGTTCAAGTCAGTCATAGCAGCAACTAGGAATGCCCGGGAGTGAGCGGAGGCTGGGGCTGGAGAGGCCACATGGATTTGGTAGTCCACAGGGGGGAAGAGGAGCTTCCACTTACCAGAGGAGGGTTCCATGTGGGCCCCGTTTACTTTCAGTGGTGTGAGGACCACGCGTGGAAGCATCACGCCCGTCTTTTTCTTCTGTTTGCTCACCTGTATGGAAGGAAATCAAGAGAGCGTTGCCAGGGGAATAGAGAAGAAGCCCGAAGGTCCAGGATCTGCCTTTCTCAGGAGAAAGCATCAGAGGCCCATTTCAGGACAGCTCAGCCTAGTGATCATAACCTCAGAAGTCAAACAAGGCCAGCACTGCTAAAGACCTTTATGGGTTCCCCTCTTTGACCTTGCCCACGGAGCAGGCAGGTGCTGCTGTTCTACAGTCTCCATACAGGTAGTCCTCAACTTACGACCACAATTGAGCCCAGAATTTATGTTGCTAAGTGAGAAATTTGTTATGTTTTGCCCTGTTTTACGACCTTTCGGAAGGCCAGGAGAGTGGGGGCCCACCTCACCTCAGGGCAGTGGGGTGGGGTGGGGTGCTGGGGAGAGAAGTTAGTGGGAGAGACGTGGCCCTGGTAGATGGAAGTGTCATAAAAATGTAGAGTTGGAACAGGGGAGGGAAAGAAAAGCAGGAAGTCACATGAAGCCAGTTTTACCAGCAAAGTAAAGATTTAACCTGGTAAAAGAAAGACAAAAGGGGAAAATAAAATTGTTTAAGGGCATTAAGGGCTGTCACTCACACCCAGTAAAAACTCATTCTTTGCCACCTCAAAAAGCTGTAACTAAATTAAAAAGGGTTTGAGTTACAGGATGCTAAATTTCAGCTGAATATTTATAATAATATTTTTAACAGCAATTGGGGATTGTCAAAGGAACTGCTTAAGAGTAAGAGATAAAAGTAGAAGTAATGGAGTCCCTGCGGATTTTACTCCCCTGGCTGTTGCTGACCTTAGGGGGGTGCTGCTCATCTCCGTTTCCAGGCCATTGAGCTGGCGCTGCCCAAAGACATTTCCAGCTCTACCTTCCCACCGAAGTGGTACCTATTTATCTACTCGCATTTTCTTGCTTTCAAACTGCTAGGCTGGCAGGAGCTGGAGCAAGTAACGGAAGCTCACCTGACTGCAAGTGGCGCTCGGGTCTCGAACCAGGGCTGCCGGCTTTCCAGCTGACAAGCCCTGTTGTCCTAACCGCTGAGCCATTGTGCCATCCAGATTAAGAGACGGGGAGAAAGAATTTCTGCATTGAGGCCTTCGGGTACGACCACCATCTGTGAATGTTCTTTGCACTTAATTTCCTGCACCAGTCAGGGGGTTTGACCAGGGGTCTCCAACTTGGCAACATTAAGACCTGTAGACTTCAGCTCCCAGAATTCCCCAGCCCCATCTCAGACCCCTGGGTTAGTAAGTGGCCTCTGAAGACTCTCTTCCTTTTAACATACATGCTGTTGCTTCGCTCCCATTTCTGTTCACAACACAGTCACCGTAAATTAAATTAATGCTGAAATACAGGATGTAATTCTCGTAAAAAGCACACCAACTCTCCACCAGATAATCCAGGGGTGTTTTTGCTCCAATTATTCTATCCAGGTCAACAAAAGATTCTTAGATGACTCATCCAGAGGCCTGTCTTTGGGGGATTTTAATAAAAGTCTGGCCAAGCTTTGGCCAAACTCCTCTCTAGCAGTCAGAGGCAGCCTCCGAGCCCAGGTTTACGCAGCTGCTGTGCCAAATTCCAGGTCCAACTGGCAAATGAGACTGCCACCAGCTCAACCTCGCTTCTATCCCAAATCTTTGAAAGGCCTCTTCCCCGCTGGTCAAGATTACAATTTTACAGCCTTGACAAATTGTGCAGCTTCCATTTCCTTTTTCTAATTCACGAGGCTCTTTAAAGTCTTCCCACATTTAATTCTATTTAAAATGGGTCACACAGAGCAGGGGGGGCTCTGCAGCTGTTTATAAACAGAGAGGAAGCTGGCCACCAAACCCTCTGTGGGGTTTAACTAGAAGCGATGCTAGGGGGAATAGTAGTAGTAGTGGTAGTAGTAGTAGTAGTAATAATAGGGGAGTTCAGGGGGAATAAAGGTAGCTTTCTCTTTGCGACACGGAACAGAATAGAATAAAAGAGTTGGAAGGGACCTGGGAGGTCCTCTAGTCCAACCCCGTTCAGCCAGGAAACCCTATACCATTTCAGACAAATGGTTATCCAACATCTTCTTTAAAACTTCCAGTGTTGGGAGAATTCACAACTTCTGGAAGCAAGCCGTTCCACTGATTAATTGTTCCCACTTTTAGGAATTGTCTCCTTATTTCTAGGTTGCTTCTCTCTTTGATTTAATTTCCACCCGTTGCTTCTTGTCCTGCCCTCAGGTGCTTTGGAGAAGAGCTTGACTCCCTCTTCTTTGGGGCAGCCCCTGAGATATCAGAACACTGCTATCATGTCTCCCCTAATCCTTCTCTTCACTAGACTAGACATACCCAGTTCCTGTAACCGTTCTTCATATGTTTTAGCCTCCACTCGTGTAAATTAGAATAAAATAGAGCTGGAAGGGACCTTGGAGGTCTTCTAGACCAGCCCCCTGTTCTGGCAGGAGAACCTATACCATTTCAGATAAGTGACTGTCTAGTCTCTTCTTAAAAACCTCCAGTGATGGAACGTTCACGGTTTCTGAAGGCAAGCAGTTCCACTAGTTAATTGTTCTCACTGTCAGGAAATCCCTCCTTAGTTCTACGTTGCTTCTCTCCTTGATGAGTTTCCACCCGTTGCTTCTTGTCCTGCCCTCAGGGGCTTTGGAGAACAGCTTGACTCCCTCTTCTTTGTGGCAACCCCTGAGATATTGGAAGACTCCTATCCTGTCCACCCCTAGTCCTCCTTTTCATTAGACTAGCCATGCCCAGTTCCAGCAACCGTTGTTCATGTTTTACCTTCCATCCCTCTAATCCTCTTTGTTGCTCTTCTCTGCACTCTTTCTAGGTATGATCTCACCAAGGCCTTATAAAATGGTATTAACACTTTCATGTAACCTTGATTCCATCCCTCTGTCGATGCAGCCTAGAAGTGTGTTGGCTTTTTTGGCACCTCCGGGGCTGTGCTCACCCATGGTCTGCGGAGCTCCTCTCCGGCCTTCCTACCTGAGACGCTGTTCTGGTGCTCTCTCGGAGAGCAAGCGAGCTCTTGCTCTGGGACTCTGTGGAACAGGAGGCGTTGGAAGAGGTTTCATCCAGAGAAACTAGAAAGAAAGGAATCCTAGCATCAGAATGCAGTCCTCTGGGCAGTTCCGGGGCTCTTAGGGTGACCCACAGCGTTATGACCACACTGGAGCTGAGGGATGGGGAGGGAGGGGGGAATTGAGATAGTTGGGGCTTTGTAGCCAAAATAAAGTATTTTCTCTTGAGAACCAAGGACATTCCCACAGCTGGTCGGAGGAAGGAAGGGTGGTGTCGCCAGGCAACCAGACGGAGCCGCGATTGGACGATGTGACCGATTGTTTTGAGAAAGTGAAAACTTTTTGCTTTTAATCACCGTATTTTTTGGAGTATAAGACACACCGGAGTATAAGATGCACCTACCTTTTTTGGTGAGGAAAAGAAGAAAAAGAAATCTCCCTCTGCCTCTGAGCAATTTTGCCTCATGGCAGCAAACAGCCTGCTTTACTTTCATTTTCGTTTTTGGCACAGCTTGATTAGCGCAAGGGGAAAAAAAATCTGCTCCAGCAATTTACTTCCTTGCAACAAGCAGCAGAGCTCTGCGCAAAACAGCTGAGAGTCGGGAGGCCGATCCAATCAACTTGGGCTAATTAGACTGTGCTGAAGCTGAAAGGAGCTGTTTCTTCTTGCTGTTTGCTTGCAAGGAGGTAAACTGCTGCAAGGCAGAGGCCAAAGGGTGGGGGCCAGTGGGTGGGTGGGGGGCTACATTTGGTGTATAAGATGCACCTAAATTTTCACCCTCTTTTGGGGGGGGGGGAAAAGGTGCGTCTTATACTCTGAAAAATACGGTAGGTGAGAACCGTGGGACCCTTCGGAGTCGGTTTTCACCAGATCTGTGCCAATATGATATTTCCAATAAAGCTGTTCTTGGAGGAATCCACCTGCTTGCTATGGAACCCTGACAACCCTTTTGTGAGCTCCGCTGATTGCCTGTTTGCTTCTGGGTCCAACGCAAGGTGTTGGTTATCACCTTTAAAGCCCTGCACGGCCTGGGACCAGGCTACCTGAGGAGCCGTCTCACCTTGATGAGAATAGCCTCTCCCACCTGTGATGGTGGAAGAGGACCCGTCCGTCAAGGAATGCCGCCTGGTGGGATGCAGGAAAAGAGCCTTTTCTGCTGTGGCTCCTGCCCTTTGGAACATCCTGCCCCCAAGGGGAGATTCCCCCTTCCGAAAGAGCCTGAGGAGCTGGCTCTGGCCTGGACCCCCAATGGGGGTGCATCACTCTAACGGTGGTTGATGGGCTAAGACCCCACTCCCCACCCACTCACCCCCATGCATCTTGCCCACTTCCTCCCCATCTTTGTCAATTTTAAATTAATTTAATGGTGGCGCTGCGGTGAGAATGCAGTACTGCAGGCTGACTCTGCCCACAGCCTGGAGTTCGAGCCTGACAGGGATCAAGATTGACTCAGCCTTCCGAGGTCGGTAAAACGAGGACTCAGATTGTTGAGGGCCGAGAATCAAATAAGGTTTCTACGTTGTAAACCGCCTAGAGGCACTGTGGGGCAGGTTAGAAATCTTTAAGTGCTATTTCCATTTATTGTTTTAATGTTTTTAATTATTGTAAGCCACCTAGAATTACCCCCAAGAGAGGTGGGTGGCATATGAGTTAAATGATAAAATAAAATTAAAATAAATTAAAATAAAAATAGCTACGGAGGAAGCAGCCGGAGGAGGTGAGCTCCGAGTAGGAGCACACTTACCGTCATTATCGCCGCTCACAGTGCTGGCAGCTTCATTGGAACCGCTGCTCTCCGCATCGTCCAGCTCTTCTCCTTCAGGTCCAGCGAGGGTCCGAGACCACTGGGCAGCTGCTTTCTGGAAGAACCAATCAGAGCTTGGAGAAGTTGTGTCTGGGGAGCCAGAGGGCAGGTCTATATGGATACTGGTGACCTCTTAAGGTCCCACTATTCAGCTACTGGGTAGTAGCAACTGTATTCATTTTGAGCCAGCTGCAGTGGTTAGCCAATATAAATTAAAACATAATTGTGGAGTCCTCGGGGCTCTCTGAGCTTGGTTGTTTGCTTGCAGACTTTTCATTACCCAACTAGGCAACAGTGCTCGGTGAGTGTGAGGTTTGTTTCCTGTTTATATGCAGTATGGTGGCTTGTCCTGCTAGTGTTGGTGGGGTGTGGTTTTTCTCCTTGACTAGGGTATTGTTTTCTGGTTGACTGTTTGTTTGGTGTTAATCCCTGCTTATCTGGGTGTTAGCTGCTAATTTCTAGTCTTGTTTTGCTTCCTTCTCAGCTTTTTGTTGTCTTATTTGAATGTGGTGTAAATATGGATTATCACTCTGTATCTATTGATGGCTGATTTGTCTGAATGTCAAGCTTTCAAGAATACCCTAGCATCTGACTTAGTCTAGGATGCTCACAGTTTTTCCAAGTTGGAACTACGGTTGAATCTGTCCGTGTGTTGTGACATTCAGGAGTTTCATTCTTTCTGTTAGCTTATGTTCATGGCTACGCTCTGCTACTCTTCTGTCTGCCTGTCCCACATGGTGGTAGTGCTAGTCCTTATTCTGTATGTTTTACATACAGTCATACACCGTATGTACAGTGCTTATTCTAAGGGGTGGGTTCTACTTACCTTTACTACTGGTTCGCAGCGGGGCAGCGCGCACATGTGCACGTTCTTCTGCGCAAGCACAGAAGCATTTTGATGACGTCAGGGTCGGTGGGTATAGCCTCCCACCGGTTTTACTACTGGTTCTATAGAACCAGTGTGAACCGGAGGCAACCCACCAATGCTTATTCTGCAGGATCCAATTTGGGTCAGTGACCAGGACTAGAGGTTTAGTCTTCCGAGCTTTCAGACTGGGGAACCAGATTGTTGGGGGCAATATGCTAATGCTAATGCAATATGCTAATATGCTATATGCTAACTTTGTAAACCGCTTAGAGTGGGCTGTACAGCACTATGAAGCGTTATAGAAATCTAAACAATAACAACAACAACAACAACAACAACAACAACAACAACCTCTCTCTACTGGAATGAGTCTTCTATACCAGGGGTCTCCAACTGTGGCAACTTTAAGACCTGTGGACTTCAACTCCCAGAATTCCTCAGCCACCAAAGCTGGCTGAGGAATTCTGGGAATTGAAGTCCACAGGTCTTAAAGTTGCCACAGTTGGAGACCCCTGCTTTATACTGTATCTGCAAGGACTGTGACAGCCACCATGTCAGACAGAAGGCATGCAAGGGAGCTGTCATAAGTGCAGCATGACACAATATTCCTATTTAAGGTCGAATATTTACTGATCTGTGGCCAAAACTGGCTAATGACAAGTTCTAGATCTTATCCCCGTCAGGTGCTAAATTCATACAAAATTCAGCAGTCAGTTACACCTTCACCCAGTCTCTGGATTAAAGGAACAGAAACCTGGCCTTACCTTGAGAGTAAATAGGCTGATCCGGCCAGGAAGCTTATAAAAAAGCCCATCGCAGCTTCTTGAATTGGAGTGAAGCATCGCGTTCAGGCAGGCCAGCGGGGATGTGCCACTGCAGGGGGGAAAACAGGCATAATTCAATCTGTCAGTCGAGACATAGGTTGCTTTGGAACTAGTGAAACAAACAACTGTGGCAAATTCTGATAATCCAACATATTATATGCTGCCCAGAGTCATCTTCTGGCAAGACAAGGAAGGAAGGAAAGGAAGGAGGGAGAGAGGGAGGGAGGGAAGAAAAAGAGAAAGAAAGAAAGATGGAGAGAAGAAAGAAAGAAAGAAAGAAAGAAAGAAAGAAAGAAAGAAAGAAAGAAAGAAAGAAAGAAAGAAAGAAAGAAAGAAGAGAGAGGGGAATGCAGGAAGGAGAAACAGAGAAAGAGAGAGAGAGAGAGAGAGAGAGACGGGAGGGAGGGAGGAAAAAGAGAAAGAAAGATGGAGGGAAGAGAAACAGAAAGATAAAAACAAAAAGAGAGAGAGACAGGAAGGAACGAAGGAAGGAAGGAAAGAAAGAAAAAAGGGAGGGAGGGAGGGAAGAAAAAGAGAAAGAATGATGGAGGGAACAGATAGATAAGATAGATAGATAGGAAGAAGGAAGGAAGGAAGGATGGAAGGAAGGAAGGAAGGAGAATGCTGCAGCTCAGGTCCCAAATGGATGCAAGGAGTTTCCAGATCCTCTGCTGATAATCAAGCAGGGAGTTTTGTCTTGTTCTGGTTAATCTCCAGAATATGGAGCTAGCCCAAGAGCTGGTTATGTGTGTTTTGAATTTCTGTAAGTTTATTTCAAGGACAAGTAAGTTTGGATCCAACACCGTGGACCCCCTACCTCCAGCTCCCCTTTGTGTAGCAATTCTCCCAGGCTGTTCCCCATCCACTTTAGCCTCCACTGGGCAAAGAAGCTACTGCTTTGGCTGGCTAGACAAAATTCAGGCTGCCCGGGTATCGTTTGACTAATGCTGTCAAAAAACAGCCTCTGGCTTTGTCTGAGAATTGGGAAAGCAATATTCATCCAGGTATTAAGGACTGGCTCCCAGAAACGAGCCTCTTATTTTGGAAAAGCCATGTTACAGTTAGTCCTCGGCTTACGACCACAATTGAGCCCCACATTTCTGTTGCTAAGTTGTGTTGCGTTTTATGACCTTTCTTGCCACAGTTGTTATGTGAATCACTGCTGTTGCTCAGTTAGTAACATGGCTGTTAAGTGAATCTGGCTTCCTCATGGACACTGCTTTGCGGGAGATCGCAAAAGGGGATCATGTGATCCCGGGACACTGCGACTGTCGTAAACATGAGTCGGCTGCCAAGCGTCCGAATTCTGATCACATGACCATGGGGATCCTGCAGTGGTCATAACTGTGAAAACCAGCCATAAGTCTCTTTTTTCAGTCCCATTGTAACTTTGAACGGTCACTAAACAATGGTTGTAAATTGAGAACTACCTGATATTTTACGGTAACAAAGTAGAATTATTAGGTAATGTCTTTTTTTGTAAAGCAATGATTTCTATATGGTTGGTGTATGGGTATGTATACACACACACCATACAATATTTAGCACTGGCAAAAATCTGGGTTTTTACAATTTGGGGGTTTCTCTTCGATTTTTTGCTTAAGTTTAGTTTTTTCATTGTTTATTGTCTCTAGTATTTCCTTCATTATAAGTTTGTACTCCAAAACTTGTTAACGCTGGTAAAAATACAGTTGGAAGAAAACGATCTACAGCATCTGGAGAGGAGAGTTCTCTAAAGAGGAAAAGGCGAAGAAAAACAGAACTGAAAGTAGTTCTAAAATTTGTTTTTCAATCTTGAACCCCTCAAGAGAGCTTCGGTTTCAATTTATTTTTTTAAAAAAGGAAGTCGGCTCATACACTGAAAAACTACATACTGCCCTAACGAAACTGTTCCAAACCCTTCCCCACCCCCGTTTTCGCCCTCCCCAGGCTCCTAGAAAGCCTCTGGAGCCTGGGGAGAGAAAAACGGGCCTTCCCCACCACCACCCTGAGGCCCTCTGGAGGCAGGAAACAGCCTGTTTCCCTACTTCCGGTGGGCCCAGAAGGCCTGAAAATCAGCTGGCCGGCCCGCACATGCGCAACGGAGCTGAGCTCTCGTGCTCACCAATATGGCTACACATGCCAGCTGTGGCACGCGTGCCATAGGTTCACCATCACGGCCCTAGACCATTCCAGACAAATGGTTATGCAATCTTTTCTTTAAAATCTCCAGGGATGGAGGACCCACAACTTCTGGTGGCAAGCTGTTCCACTGGTTAATTGTTCTAACGGTTATGAAATTTCTCCTCAATTCCAGGAGATTCTTAATCAATTCTCTCCTTGATTAATTTCCTTCCGTTGCTTCTTGTCCTGCCTTCAGGTGTTTTGGAGAATAGCTTGATCCCCTCCTCTTTGTGGCAGCCTCTTAGATATTGGAACACTGCTCTCATGTCTCCCTTAGTCCTTCTTTTCATTAAACTAGATCTACCGAATTCCTGCAACCGTTCTTCATATGTTTTAGCCTCCAGCCCCCCTAATCACCTGTGTTTGCTCTTCTCTGCACTCTTTCTAGAGCCTCAACCCTCACATTTGGGACCTCCTCATCCCTAGTATTGACTATATCCTCCCTGCTTTCACGGGCCCAGGTACAGAGCGACAGAAGGACAGAAAAAAGATTTGGAAGGGGGAAAAAATCAACGAAGTAGCCCTTCTTCACTTAATGCTGGAACAGATTGAGGCCAATTTTATTTGCATCTGTTCCTTCCTATGATCAGAAGAGACTCAAAAGATAGTTTAACTCACCCCCCCCGCGCCCCCCCCAAGAAACAAAGGCGTATCATTGTCAAAATACGGCCTGTGGTTAAAAGAAAAAAACCCACCCTGAGTGAGCCATTCAGTGGCAGCATGATTAATAGGGTTAGCCTTTGATCTGGCTGGCAAGAAGCAAAACATCCCAACCCTGAAGACAGACTCACATAACTTTCTGGAAAAACTCTTTGTAAATGTTCATGTTTAATCAGACAAGAACACTTAACAGTAACAGCTTTTTGTCTCAGAAAAATAAAACAAAGTTTAGCTGCGCTAAATAGATAGGACTGTCACTCCAAGCTCACAGAAATAAACCTTGCCATGTGGGGTCCTGGCTGCTCTCTGAGCTTGGCGGTTTTCTTGCAGATGTTTCATTACTCAAGTAGGTTAACATCTTCAGTGCCAGAAAGGAGGGGGGTTTGCAGGGAGGAGGAGGAGGTCCTTGGTCCGTCTCCTCTTTTCTGAGCTTGGCTGTTTTGGATGTTTCCCAACCCAATTAGATAACATCATCGGTGCTAGGAGGGTAGTTTGCCGAGTGGAACAGGACGATGCCTATGGGAACCTTGGTGCTCTCTGAATATGTTTTTTTTTCTTGCAGATGTTTCATTAACTGAATAGGGAACGTCATCAGTGCTGAAAGGGAGAGGGGTTTGCACTGTTGTTGTTCCCTAGTTGGGTCACGAAACCTCTCCCAGAAAACAACCAACCCCAGAGAGCACCAAGGACCCCATAATCTTCCTCTTCTTCTTCCCCTCCTCTCTGCAAACCCCACATCGACCCTTTTAGCACTGCTGATGCCTATGGAGATTCTCAGTCATCCAGGTCAGCCAAAGGTGCTTTTTCAAGAAGCAACTGGACTTTTCGGTTTTTCTTTGAATCAGCAGTGCTGCCCAAAGGTGCTTTTTCAAGAGGCAAATGGACTTTCTGGTTTTATTCTTTGAAGACGTTTCGCTTCTCATTCAATAAGTTTCTTTGGCTCTGACTGGATGGCGGGGAATGGAAGGATTTATACTCCTTGCTGAGTAAATTCTTCCATCCTCCACCATTCAGTCAGAGCTGAAGAAGCTTCTTGAATGAGAAGCAAAACGTCTTCAAAGAAAAACCATAAAGTCCAAGTTGCCTCTTGAAAAAGCACCTTTGGGCAGCACTGCTGATGTTCCTTAATTTGGTAATGAAACCTCTCCAAGAAAACCACCAAGCTCAGAAGGCACCAAGGACCCCCACAATTCAACCCTCAACTACAGATATTCTCTTCTATGCCCTTCCATGATGTTCACCCACCCCCCTTACCTGGTGGTGACAAACCCAACAAAACGTACTAACTTGAACAAAGGGCACCATGCAAGACAAGTCAGGAAATCCTCCAACCCAAGCTAAAAGTCACCCTAAGGCATTCCAAAGCGGAAAGGCCGAAGAGAAGAAAGTGAGGGAAAAAGAAGGAAGCCAATTTTAGCTCCTCCATCCTTCGACTTAGCAGGAAGAACAGGACTAACCTCATTTCCTTTAGGCCCTCCGTTTCTATCACCTGCAGAATCTGTTTCGGGGTCATGGGTCCATCAGAATAGTTTTCCAGCACCTGAAAAAGAGAGAGAGAGAGAAAAAAAATCCCAGGTTTAATGTACATAAACTAACCCGAGGATATTCAACCACAATTGAAAGGCAAAAATGGCTTAACCTTCCTGAAAAGCTAACTGGGATGAACTTTAGAGTCCTAACGGTTTAAGAGCGCGCCAAGATATATTTAAAACGATAAGAGTGCCTGGCCAGATTCTTTCAACCGTTGCCTCGGGGCTGAGCTACACCAGACACAAGAGACTTGTGGTCTTGGATATCTCTGGCTTTTTTCCCCTCTTTTTAAAATGCAGTCACGAGGATGGGCTCAACGCAACTCAAATGAGTCAGTGTCCCTTGAGGGATTTCTTTTAGCCTTTCCCCTTGCCTGTTTTTCACGTCTACGTAAATGGCCTCCCTCCGAGTTGTCATTTGCCCCACTCAACAAAATACTCCCTATGTCCAGCAATGGGCAAGTGGTTGAGAAGAATAAATACTTTGGGGGGTTGTGGGGGGGAGGACATGGCTCCATCCACCCATCCAGGGGGAATTATTTAGATATGGGGTCATAATCAAAGTCATTTTCCTGGCTACAAGGAAGAGCGGCCAGAAAAGGCTTCAAGCAACTAGCCGCAGCTAGAAAAATACAGGCAGTCCTCGATTTATAACAGTTCATTTAGTGACCATTCAAAGTTACAGCGGCAATGAAAAAAGGGACTTATGACCATTTTTCACATTTACGACTGTTGCAGTTATCCCCATGATTACATGATCAAAATTCAGATGCTTGGCAAGTGACTCGCATTTATGACAGTGTCCCCAGGGCTCACCTGTTCCCCTTGTGCGACCATCTGACCAGAAAAGTCAACGGGGAAGCAAGATTCATTTAATGACCAAACGATCCACTTAACAACTGCAGTAATTCGCTTAACAACTGTGGCAAGAAGGGTGGTAAAATGGGGCAAAACTCACCTAACAAATGTTTCAGTTAGCAACAGAAATGTTGGGATCCCTTGTGGTCGTAAGTCGAGGACTACATGCAGAGATATGCTTAACAGAGATATGCACAAGGGAGACCAACATTTCCATTCTTAAGCAAGACAGGTTAAGTAAATTTTGCCTCCGGTTTACGACCTTTCTTGCCACAGTTGTTAAGCGAATCACTGCAGTTGTCAAGTGGATCATTTGGTCATTAAATGAATCTGGCTTCCCCATTGACTTTGCTGATCAGAAGCTCACAAAAGGTGTTGACATGAGCCCGGGACACCGCAACCGTCATAAATAAAAGTCGGTTTCCAAGCACCTGACTTTTGATCGCATATCCATGGGGATTCTACAACGGTCGTTAAGTGTGAAAAATGGTCATAAGCCACTTTTTTCAGGGCCATTGTAACTTTGAACGGTCACTAAATGAACGGTTGTAAGTCAAGGACTACCTGTACCGATGAGGCCTATTGTAAACTTTAGAGAGACAAGCTTGAATATGGATGCTTCTGTGAATTATTTTTCATAACAGCCCACCTGGATCAAAATAGCCAGTTTTCTTTCTGCTGGTTTTAACAGTTATAGGATCCGTATTTTTCGGAGTATAAGACGCACATTAGTTTTTGGGGAGGAAAATAAGAAAAAAAAAATCTGCCTCTGCCTATCAGCACCCATCGGTATTCATCTGGCTAGTGTCTTTGCAGCAAACAGCCTGGTCAGCTTCAGCAGGTTATTGCAGCCTGATTTCGCACAAGCAGCTGATTGGCGGTTGGATTGGCCTCCCGGAATACCGCCTATCAGCTGTTCCAGGCTGCGGGGATCACCACAGCCTATCAGCGCCTCCGTGCATTGCTTTTTCGGCCTCCGCACGCTGTTTTAGATCCGTTCCAGGCTGCCGGGATTGCCGCAGCATATTGCCGCCGATCGCCACCTCTGCGCGTTGCGTTTTCAGCCTCTGAGCATCGCATTTTCGGCTGCTTCCAGGTGGCAGGGAGCAGTAGCGGCAGGAACTGGTGAAAAACACGAAGCTCAAAGGCCAAGAACAGGGCGTGTGGAGGCCGAAAATGCAATGCAAGGAGACGGCGATCGGCGGCAATGTGCTGCGGCGATTCCCACAGCCTGGAACGGGTCTAAAACAGAGTGTGCAGAGGTCGAAAACATGACCGCGTGGAGGCCGAAAATGTTGCTTCAGCAACATTCAGTGTATAAGACGCAGAGACATTTCCAGCCATTTTGGGGGGGGGGGGAGTGCGTCTTATGCTCTGAAAAATATGGTATTTGTTTTTTGTTCTGAGATTCTCCTTGATTTTCCCCAGCAGTGTTTCCCAAAATAACCAAAGCTCTGAGATAAGGATCAGGTCCATATTCTTTGGCTGGAATATGTGATCAATTTCTTACACATCCTCCAATTTCCCATTTGCTGTTCAGATCCATGCAGCTGAATGGAACAAAGCCGAGCATTTTTTAAGAGGGTAAGGACAGAATTCTGTGAAGCTCTTTTGTCAAAAGAAAGGTTAAAACAAAGTCAATGTAAAACACAACTGAGAAAAAAAAAGCAATTTCTGGTTCTCCTGATGTTAAAAAAAAAAAAGAGGGTTTAAAAAAAAAAAGCCACCCAAACATATCAAAAGATACTCTGTTTTACATAGTGTCTAGCCTACAGCTAAAAGTCATGCAAATTATCTTTAATGTGAAACTTCATTTAATGCCTTTCCTAATGGTGGATTAGCTGCTAAAATTCTTTGCAGCGAAATGGTTAATTTTCAGCGGCACATTTTTCAAGGATCGGAGTGGTTGCACAATTTCTTAATGCCCCAGTTTGCCAGACCTCGTAACAGTAACCTATAATAAAAAAATACTGGTTTCGAATTTCTGATTTACAGCCATTAAAATAAGCGTCAACTTCTAGTGGCACCGAAAAGAACCCCAAGTTAAAAACGTTAAGGTGATGCAAACACTGACAGTAAGTAGATTGATAGAAAACACTCCAAATAGAAATATCAGATAGCTTTTAGCTGAATGAATGTATTATGTAGGGACAGATTAATTGAGTTTTATGAAGGTATAAATAGTATATAGGGGGTGGAGGGGTTTAAGTTTTATAAAATGTATTTTTCGATTAGGATTTTATTTTGTGGAAGTCCTGGGGGGAAAAGGGGAGGGATAGGAAGAGTATGAGAGGCTGGCGGGGGGGGGGGGGGGGAAACTGGGGAGAAAATGTATTTGTAAAACTTTTTAAATAAAAAAAAAAAAGAAAACACTCCAAATAGAGGCAATTTAGGGCAGTAGTTAAGGCAGAGGAATAGAAAGCTGAAGATCAAGAGTTCAAGTCTTTCCTTTGGCATGAAAGCTGTCTGGGTAACTTTGAGCCATTCCATCACAGCCCAACCCCCACCTCACAGGATTGTTGTTGTGGGGAAAATAGGAGGAAGTTGTGTTGGATATGTCTATGGAGGTTCATATGCTCACTGCTTGGGAAGGAAGGAAGGAAGGAAGGAAGGAAGGAAGGAAGGAAGGAAGGAAGGAAGGAAGGAAGGAAGGAAGGAAGGAAGGAAGGAAGGAAGAAAAGGGGAGGGAGGGTGATAGATAGGGAAGGGAAGAAAAGGAGGGAGGGAAGAAGCGAAGTGAAGGAATGGAAGAATGGAAAGAAGGAAGAAAGGGAAGGAAGGAAGGAAGGAAGGAAGGAAGGAAGGAAGGAAGGAAGGAAGGAAGGAAAGGGGAGGGAGGGTGATAGATAGGGAAGGGAAGAAAAGGAGGGAGGGAAGAAGCGAAGTGAAGGAATGGAAGAATGGAAAGAAGGAAGAAAGGGAAGGAAGAAAGGAAGGAAGGGAAGGGAAGCTCATAGCCTCTGAAAAAGAGAAAAAGCTTAATCTGAATTCAGTATTTTGCTATTAGAGTATAAGCAGCTGCTAGAAAATTAAATGGGTTTGTGCTTCCCAAAGAAAGCAAGGGAAACCATGCCTACTGTGAGTGAATTTAGTTTGGAAGGAGTCGCAAGGCATAAATATAATAAATATAATAAATAATAAAGCCCACACAAGAGACAGGCCCCTGGCATCTAATCAAGGGATCTAAGAAGGTGTTAAGCCTCAGGGCTCTGAAATAGCCACCCTAATTCAGGGCAGAGATAAAGGCATATTCTTCAGTGACACCACAAAATTACCTGGAGGATAAATACCCTTTTTGACCAGTTGGGCTTTAGTGAAAATACGGACAGGCGTAAAATTAATCGGAAGCTTGTGAAACTCAACTACAAACAAGATGCACATGTAAACACCAAAGAACAGGAAGCCTGTTCCTAAGAGACATAAATCAATAGGAAACGTGTCATCGTTATGATTCTTTGACTTTCAGCAAAATGACACCAGCTGCACAATGGCCACGAAGGTGTGAAGCCACATCCGTGTGTGTGTATGTGTGTGCTGAACACAACGTGATAAAAAGCACCGGTTGGTTTTTGCACATGTTTCTATGACCGCACGTTCAACAGCCATGGTGACTTATGCCCCACAATTCAAAGAGGAAGACACACCATTCATTGCCAGCTGAAAAAGCAGACTGCTAAGAAGACAAGCCTCTGTTACAAATCCTATCGGCTCAGAAGTCACTTGTGGAAAAAAGTGCAAGATCAGGTCAGGAACAAGGAGGAACCACATCTCCCCTTACGTTGGATCCCCCCAAAAAAGGATCTTCTGAACAGCTTCTCTGAAAATAATCACCCGCTGGTAAATCAATTACTGCTATTACAGAGAGTTCTCAACTTGCAACCGCAATGCCAGTCTAACATTTTATTGAGTTATAAAATATTGCAAAATGCAAAAAGTCAATAGAAAAGCAGTGGGGAGGAAAAGGGGGAAGAGAAGTGAGGAAGAATAAGAAAAAAAAAAATAAGAAAAGGAAACACTGACTTCCGACTCTCTCTGTTGCAGTAAAATAAGGCATTAACATCAAATCACAACTTTTTGCTTTTTCATAATAATAATATGAACCAGCCCTTGCTGTAAATCCACTTGCAACCACAATCGAGCCCAAAAGTTCCACTGCTAAATGAGACAGATGTGAGGGAACGTTGCTCCATTTTACGACCTTTCTTGCCAAAGTGGTTAAGTGAATCGCTTAACCACTCTGCAGTTGTTAAGTTAGTAACCCGGTTGTTAAGTGAATCTGGCTTCCCCCATTGACTTGGCTTGTCAGAAGGTCTCAAATGGGGATCACGTGGCCCCAGGACGCTGCAACGGTCATAAATGTGAGTCAGTTGCCAAGCGCCTGAATTTTGATCACGTGGATGCTGCAACTGTTTTAAGTGCGGAAAACCCTAAGCCTGTGATCAAAATTGGACGCTTGGCAACCGATTCATATTTATGACCGTTGCAATGTCCTTGGGGTGTGTGTGTGTGTCATGTGATCCCCTTTTGGGACCTCCTTACAAGGCAAGTCAACGGAGGAAGCCAAATTGACTTAACACCCAGGTTATTAACTTTACAACTGCAATGATTCAATGAACAACTTTGGCGTCGTGAGGTGGGGGAAGAAAAATTCATTTCACAACTGTCTCCCTTAGCGACCGAAATCTTGGGCTCGGGGGTGGTTGTAGGTCGAGGACCAGCCGTTATTTACCACTTCTGAAGCGTTCTCTCTCCTGTGGTATCTCCGGATTTATCCTTACACTCTTCAGATAAAAAGGAAGCCAAAAACTCTTGAACTGAAAGGCAGGGCCAGCCAAAGATTAATGGGGGTTTTTTCCCCCCATTCCTTCTTGCATTCCTTGAAGTCATCTGAGCACATGTAGATAATTTGGGAAGAGGCTTTTATCTCTCTCTCTCTCTCCCTCCCACCAGACTAAAGATTAACGGAGCAGGCCAATCTCGGTTCTGCTTTCAACATTCCTGTTCCACCTTCTGGTATGGATGAGAAGGCATTTCTGCTTCTGAAACTTTTCCTTTTTTTTTAGTGCATGCAAGAGAATTTTTGAAAAAGGGACTGGCCCTCCATATTTCCCATAAAACCCAAAGAGGCAATTTTACTTTCCAGCCCATAAAAGGCCTTTATTATAGTTGGACATTTATGGAAGAATCAAGACTCCAAAATTACAGGTCAACCTCAACTTGCGACCACAACTGGGCCCAAAATTTATGATGCTAAGCGAGACAGTTGTTAAGTGAGTGTTGCCTCACTGTACAACCTTTCTTGCTACAATTGCTAAGTGAATATTTGTGTTTGTTAAGGGAATCTGACTTCCCTGTTGAGGAAGGAAGGAAGGAAGGAAGGAAGGAAGGAAGGAAGGAAGGAAGGAAGGGAAGGAAAAAGGCAGGGAGGGAGGGGAGAGGAGAGGAGGAAGGAAGGAAGGAAGGAAAAAGGAAGGGAGGGAGGAGAGAGAAGGAAGGAAGAAAGGAAGGAAGGAAGGAAGGAAGGAAGGAAGGAAGGAAGGAAGGAAGGAAGGAAGGAAGGAAGGAAGGAAATGGACACTGGAGCTACATGAATCCAGGATACTGCAACTGTCTCAAATATGAATCAGATACCAAGTGTCTGAATTTTCATCACCTGACCAGAGATGCTGCAACGGTCGTTAAGTGTGAAAAATGATCATAAGTCAAGGACTACCTGTCTTTTACAAATGCCCAATTTTCAGTGGTGGCTACATTCATAATTCTGTTTAAAAACCTGCTGTCACTGTATGAACAACTTTGCACTAAACATGCGTTGGTCAATACTCAAGAGACAGGCAGGGAAGTCAGCTAAGAATAACAATAAAAGTTTCCACCAGAAAGAGGAATCTTCCATAAAGGAATTGTGCATTTTCAGAGATTTTTTCCTTTTTCTGTGAAAAGAAGGTTAGTTCCTAAAAGTTGCAGTGCAATTAGGCAACTGAATAATGCACAGCCTACAAAAAGCTGAGCGTGCCATTTGTAAGACTGCAGTAGTTCACTTCACTTTGCAAGTGGGAAAAATGTTATTTAAGGAAATGTATTAATAGATGAGGAATTTATCCCTTAAATAGATATCACGTTTCAATTCTCCATATGAACCTCACATATTCTTTGGATTTCTAGAACTAGGGAAAACATTTTTGCTTTTTAAAGGAGAAATGCAATCTTGCCTCCACCCCACCCCAATGCCAAAAACCCAAACCAAAGATATGTCGCCATTCAAGATTTCACAATTTAAAATTTAGGAATTCTTTTTTACAGAGCTATGAAGAATATTCCTGAAAAAAAAAATCACTCACAAGTAACCTTGGAATGTGATTAATAAAGACCGCTCAGAGATCTTTACCACAATATTTATATATGCATGTTTTCCATACTGGAAGCTACTGGTATATTCAAATAAATGTTCATAAAATGGCATCCCATGTATATAAAATAAATGTTTCTATTCCAGAGTGAATAACATCACACTCTTTACAAATATTTGATACATATTTCATATGTAAAAGTAAGATGTTTTAAAACAGTTATTAAGAAATTTAACCTATTTACTGACAGCTTTTTCAGGTAAATTATTTTCTCCTCAAATGTAAAAACACCGTAATCTTAAACATCCATCCAACAATATTGAGTAATCCATGTTTTCTCTTTTTTCCCCCTCACATTTGCCTAATAGTAGAAAAAAAATGTATAATTTTGATGAGTGACTTTTTTCTGAAAATTGCCTTCCTTTCCCAGAAATGAAAGCTCTGTGAAAAACACTTAAAAGATAGGTTTCTTTCATACCTAAAAGAAGATTTTTTAAAAAGATGGTGTAGCATCCAGCAGCCATAATACGTATGTCTGGATCCGGCAATATTGGCCAACTATCGTCCTGTCTCCAACCTTCGCTTTATGGCGAAGGTTGTTGAGAGTGTGGTCGCACGACAGTTTCCGCAATTCCTGGAGGAAACATCTTATCTAGATCCGTTCCAGTCGGGTTTCAGGTCTGGGCACAGCACAGAAACGGCATTGGTCGCGTTGGTTGATGATCTCTGGAGGGCTCGGGACAGGGGTTGTTCCTCTGTTCTGGTCCTGTTAGACCTCTCAGCGGCTTTTGATACCATCGACCATGGTATCATGCTGCACCGGCTGGAAGAGTTGGGGGTGGGAGGCACCGTGTTGCGGTGGTTCTCCTCCTTTCTCTCCGACCGGTCGCAGTTTGTGTTGGCAGGGGGGCAGAGGTCGACCTCGAGGCCTCTCATTTGTGGAGTGCCGCAGGGATCGGTCCTCTCGCCCCTTCTGTTCAACATTTATGTGAAGCCGCTGGGTGAGATCATCCGTGGCTTTGGGGTGAGATACCACCAGTACGCTGATGACACCCAGCTGTACATCTCCACCCCAGGCCACCCCAACGATGCCCTTGAAGTGATGTCCCAGTGCCTGGAGGCTGTACGGGTCTGGATGGGGAGGAACAGGCTCAAGCTCAACCCTTCCAAGACTGAGTGGCTGTGGCTCCCGGCATCCCGATATAGTCAGTTGACTCCATCACTGACTATTGGGGGCGAGTCATTGGCCCCCACAGAGAGGGCTCGCAATCTGGGAGTCCTCCTGGATATGCAGCTGTCCTTGGAGGAACATCTGACGGCTGTAACCAGGGGGACCTTTTGTCAGGTTCGCCTGATTCGCCAGTTGCGGCCCTTTCTTGATCGGGATTCCCTGTGCACAGTCACTCACGCCCTCGTCACCTCTCGCCTTGACTACTGCAACGCTCTCTACATGGGGCTCCCCTTGAGGAGCACCCGGAGGCTCCAGCTGGTCCAGAACGCAGCAGCGCGGGTAGTGACGGGAGCAGCATGGCGCTCCCATGTAACACCGCTCCTGCGCGAGCTGCACTGGCTCCCAGTTGTCTTCCGGGTGCGCTTCAAGGTGTTGGTTATCACCTTTAAAGCGCTCCATGGCATAGGGCCTAGCTATCTGCGAGACCGCCTGCTGCTACCGACGACCTCCCAGCGACCCGTGCGCTCCCACAGAGAGGGCCTCCTCGGGGTGCCATCAGCCAAACAATGCAGGCTGGTGACCCCCAGGGGGAGGGCCTTCTCTGTGGGGGCACCTACCCTCTGGAATCAGCTCCCCCCAGAGATAAGGAGAATCCAAGACCTCAGTGCCTTCCGTCGCGCCCTTAAAACCCATTTATTTAAACAAGCCGGGCTGGCTTAAGATGAAATTTTTAACTGTTTTTAAATGTTTTAAACGTTTTTAATTGGTAAATGAGTTTTAATTGGGCCAAATTTATATATCTTTTAATTGTTTTTAATATTTGTTCTGCATGTTTTTTAATCTGGCTGTACACCGCCCTGAGTCCTTAGGGAGAAGGGCGGTATAGAAATCCAATATAAAAAAAAATATAAAAAAATAAAATAAATGTCTATTTTAATTGGTACCTTACCCCCCCCAAAAAAGAAAATAAATCACCTCTACTGGAATTTCCTTCATAGCAGAGATCTTATCTAAAACATAAAAGTGACCCCCTGCGCTTGAATAAAAAAGTAGAATTCCCAGTTATAGGTAATCCTCAATTTATGACCACAACTGAGCCCAAAACTTCAATTGCTAAGTCAATTGTTAAGTGAGTTTTGCCGCATTTTTCACCTTTCTTGCCACCGTTGTTAAGTGAATCCCTGCAGTTCTTCAGTTAGTAACGTGGTTGTTAAGTGAATCTTGTTTACTCCTTCATTTTGCTTGTCAAAAGATTGCAAAAGGGATCACATGACCGTGGGACATGGCAACCGTCATAAATACGAGCCCTTTGGCAAGTCGCTGAATTTTGATCACATGACTAAGGGGAAATGCTACAACAGTTGTATCAAAAAAACGGTCGTCACTTTTTTCCAGGGTGGATAAAAATCAATGATTTTTTTTAAAAAAATCAGATTTTTTAAATTTAAATTGGATTTTTTTGATTTAAATCAGATTTTTTTGATTTTTATCAAATTTATTTTAATAAAAAACTTTTGGGGTAAAAATCTATCGTAAGATAGTTTTCTGTTTAAGATACATAAACAATTTAGTTTATTCAGCATGAAATGGAGCTGAGTTATGTAGCAGGAGGCTGTATATTCTGCAACACTGGGACTATTGGTGAGTCAACAGTGGGTCAAAGGAGTAGCAGAGATGACAGTTGCTCTTTAAAAATTATGATTTAAATCGAGTTGATTTAAATCAAGCCTTTTTATTAGTGATTTAAATTGTGATTTAAATCAACTCGATTTAAATCAAATCCACCCTGCTTTTTTCAGTGCCATTGTAACTTTGCACAGTCACTAAACAAATGGTTGTAAGTTGAGGACTATCTATATGGCTGGGGAAACACAGGGAGGGGCAAAAGAACTTGCACAAGTTCAATTCTAAATGGTTTTGCTTTTTTTTTAAAAAAAAAACCTTCGATTGTATATTGTATATGCCAATTCTAAAACAGGAAGTGAAGTGGGGAGCACTTTTTTGGGAAAACTGTAACTGCATGTTGTACAACTCTATAATAGCCACAGAAGAAATAACAATACATGTCGTCCTCGACTTACAACAGTTCACTTAGCAACTGAAGTTACAAAAGTACGGAAAAAAGCGACGATACTTCACACTGCTTTACAAGTTTGTTTAGTGACCGTTCAAAGTTACAACGGGATTGAAAGAGTGATTTATGACCATTTTTCACACTTATGACCATTGCAGCATTCCCCAAGATCATGTGATCAAAATTCCGATGCTTGGAAACTGACCTGCGTTTATGACAGTTGCAGGGTCCTGTGATTCCCTTTTGCAACCTTCTGACAAGCAAAGTCAATAGGGAATCCATATTCGCTTAACAATCGTGCGACTGACTTAACAACGGCAGTGATTCACTTAACAACTGTTGCAAGAAAAGATTGTAAAATGGGGCAAAACTCACTTAACAATTGTCTTGCTCAGCCACAAAAATCTGGGGTTCAATTGTGGTCGTAAATCAAGGATTATCTGTAGGCGTGCAGCTTGCTTTTGCCACAGATGAATGAATGTGCCTCTCTAGGAGGCGAAAGTATAAAATGTAGGATTTTATTTTTTTCCCCCCGCAAATAGCTCCTCCAATTGTCAGACAACTAGCCTTGGAATATATATACGGGGTTTTAAATTTGTCGGGGCCAAAATTATTTAATTTGATTTTATTCTATTTTTTAAATTTTGTATTGTATGTGTTTTTATTGTTTGGCTGTGCACCGCCCTGAGTCCTTCGGGAGTAGGGCGGTATAGAAATCTAATAAATGAATGAAATGAATGAAATGAATGTATATATTTTACCATGGTTAACTTATTCAACCTTTCCCTGATAAACATAGTCTGATCACTTGTGCACTTTGCAAAGTTCTTCCTAGGGCTGCAATAACACCCCCCCCCCCGTATGCTAATGCACTTGAAGATTAGTCAATTAGTACAATAATAATAAAGGTATGCAAGGCAGACAGAAAAACATTCCATTTTACTCCTGGTGGCCTGTGAATTTTTCACCAAGTTGATCCTCTAAAGCAGGAAGTGGCTTTTGGTGCTCCAGAGCCAAGATAAGCAAATCCTTTTCATTAGCTTTTAAATGGCCTTATGTATACATGCTGCTTGGTATCCTACATGACAGAAGGGGCTTATTTTGTGCCCTTATTCTGGCATATTTAGATACAGGATAGTTAAACATGTCAGCGCTAAGTAATAAGTCATAGACAAGCCTGTTGATGCTCATTATTATTATTTTCCTTGCCGAAACCAGCAGATAAGGAACAGTGGGAAAACGTGAGAGAATGAGGAGACGGAGGGAGAGAATGAGAAAAGAGACAAGAGAGGGAGGGAGGGAGAGAGAAAGTGGTTAAGGCACCAAGATGGAAAGCAGGAGTCTATGAGTTCGAGTCCCGCCTTAGGCATGAAAGCCAGCTGGGTGACTTTTGGGTCAGTCATTCAATCTCTCAGCCCAATTCACCTCACAGGGTTGTTGTGGGGAAAGGAGGAGGAGGAGGAGGAAGGAATTATGAGGACTGTTTGCTTTGAGTTATTTGTAGAAATAATAAAGGCGGGATAATTTTTTTTTAAAAAAAAAATCTGTAACTTTGGTGCGCTACACAGCTCACTTTTGGAGATACTTCTGAGTGGTTTTAAGAAGCAGAAACAGCTAGTCAGTTTCAAGCTCGAAATACAGGTGGTCCTCGATTTATGACCACAATTGAAGCCAACATTTCTGATGCTAAGTGAGTTTTGCCCCATTTTACAACTTTTCTTGCCATATTTATTAAGTGACAGCAGTTGTTAAATTATGGTTATAACATGGTTTTTAAGTGAATCTGGTTTCCCCGTTGACTTTGCTTGCCAAAAGGTCGCAAAAGGGGATCACGTAACCCCGGGACACTCATAAATATGCGACCGTCATAAATAAGAGCAGATTGCCAAGCATTCAAATTTTGGACACATGACCATGGGGATCTTGCAATGGTCATAAGTGTGAAAAATAATCATAAGTCACATTTTTTCAGTGCCATTATAACCTTTGAACGGTCACTAAATGTACTGATGTACGTCGAGGACTACCTGTACACATGCCCTCACCATTCATTTCTTCCCCAATTAGAAAACAATGACAGCTTTAAGAATTAATTAAAAAGATCGTTATAATAACAAAAAAACCAATGACCAGCTTTAGGAATAATTAAGCAGCTTTAAAAAGAAGCTAATTTCACGCTTTAAAAAGAAGCTAATTTCACATAGCTGACACTCTCCTGTGTATACACACATACACCAAAAATTGCAGCTTTCCCTGCCTGATAACAGAATACATATCCATTTCTCAAGATACCCATCCCTCTACATTTGCTTTGTCTTCCAATCTGACCCAAAGCAGCTGGTGTGACCCACTGATGACCTTAAAAAACACTTATCAATTTGAAAAATGTTTTCTTTATTCCATCTCATCCTTCCTCTTTCTCCATTCCCATAAAACCAGACAGAGAAATGGATTAGTCCAGTCTTTCTCAATCCTGGCAAAGCTGACTGGGAATTCTGGGAATTGAAGTCCACACATCCTTTCTTGTGTTTATATCTGGTGTCTTGTTCTCTATGGTAAATATATCCATGCAACCATTCTATGTAACACAAGGATTTTGCAAACCCCTATGAAGTAAATACAAATGAGGCTCGCTTTCACGCGAACATGGAATTATTCACCACAATCCCTAATCAAGGCACAAACTGAAATTCAGAAGAAGCATCTAAGGTTTTCGTTCCTCCAAGCTCTGTCCGCAAAATGAAGCTGACGATTACCGAGTTATAAATGAGAAAAGTTGACAAATCCACAGGAAAACCCTCCCTAGGCTCCATTGTGTGTAATATGAAAGAGGAGGAGATGGCAAGGTTTCCATTCGAGAGGGCACGTGAAATCTATCCAGAAACTATCATCCGCGCGACTAGCCCAGATTCATGCAACAACTAAATCATGTCCTAAGAAGTCACCAACATCTTTGTTTCCAAGGGATAGGGGTTTAGGGATGCTTCCCAAGGGCAGAAGCTGCTCCCCCAAGCCATTCGGCAGGCTGGGCCCTACCTGTGACCCTGGCTCGCCTATGTATAAATAAAGAGAATTTGGTCCAGCGGTTAAGGCATCAGGTTAGAAAGCGGGAGAACCTGAGTTCGAGTCTTGCATTTGGCATCAAAGCCAGCTGGGTGATTTGGTTCAACCATCCGGACATGGTGAGTTCTAGTTCCACCTTACGCATGAATGCCAGGTGGGTGACTTTGGGCCAATCATTAGGAGACTGTGAATTCTAGTTCCACTTTAGGCATAAATGCCAGGTGGGTGACTTTGGGCCAATCATTAGGAGACTGTGAATTCTAGTTCCACTTTAGGCATAAATGCCAGGTGGGTGACTTTGGGCCAATCATTAGGAGACTGTGAATTCTAGTTCCACTTTAGGCATAAATGCCAGGTGGGTGACTTTGGGCCAATCATTAGGAGACTGTGAATTCTAGTTCCACTTTAGGCATAAATGCCAGGTGGGTGACTTTGGGCCAATCACCAGGAGATGGTGAATTCTAGTCCTGTCTTAAGGATGAAAGCCGGCTGGGTGACTTTGGGCCAGTCGCCAGGAGATTTGTGAATTCTAGTCCCGCGTTAGGCATGAGATCTGTGTTGGTGACTTTGGCCAGTCCCTCCCTCTCAGCTCCACCCACCTCACAGGGCCACTGTTGTTGGAAAACAGGAATAGGAAGATTTGTTGAATAAGACCACCTCCATGAGTCGTTTGTAAAAATAATAAAGGTGGCATAATAATCTAATCAATAAACAAACAAATAAAATGCTTCCAGGCCAAGCAGAGGAAAGGAATTCTTCACTGCTCTGAATCCAATTTCAGTGAAAGCCAAGTTGGCGCAGCGGTGAAAATGCCGCATGAGAAAAGGCAAGTGTGTGTGTGTGTGTATGTGTTCTGAGTTCTAGTCCCATTTTAGGCATGAAAGCCAGCTGGACCTCTCACAAGGTTGTTGTTGTGGGGAAAGTAAGAGGAAAAAGGAGCGTTCAATACGCTCAAAGTCTTGAGTTATTTGTAAAAACAATCAAGGTGGGAGATAGACAGACAGACAGGCAACAGATTAAAGATAGATAAATAGATAGAGACAGATAGATAAAGGTAAAAGGTAACAGTTCCACTCGCATATATGTGCTAGTCGTTCCCGACTCTAGGGGGCGCTGCTCATCTCCATTTCAAAGCTGAAGAGCCAGCGCTGCCCGAAGACGTCTCCGAGGTCATGTGGCCAGCATGACTGAACGCCAAAGGCACACAGAACGTTGTTACCTTCCCACCAAAGGTGGTCCCTATTTTTCTACTTGCATTTTTTACGTGATTTCGAACTTCTAGATTGGCAGAAGCTGGGACAAGTCACGGGAGCTCACCCCGTTACGTGGCGCTAGGGATTCGAACCACTGAACTGCCGACCTTTCGATCGACAAGCTCAGCATCTTAGCCACTGAGCCACCGCATCCCTAGATACCTATCTAGATACGGAAGGATAGATAATGATAGATGGACGATAGAGCGATATAGATGATGATAGGTAGATGTATAGATACAGAAGATAGACAGATACCTAGAGATGCATGCATACATAGGAACACACCAGCATGTATATCCCGCCTTGATTGTTTTTACAAACAACTCAAAGCTTTGAGCATTTTTTTTTTAAAAAATATTTCTTTGCAAACAAAATATATAACAACATATAGATCACGGTGAGAACCTTACACAATACTTTATCTTCAGTCCAAATATACAAATAAGAAATAAAAGCTACGCTAACCTTATCCTCTATTTATTCTATTATTTAGCCAAGTATACCATTGGTCCCAACACTGAAAATATGCAGATTCTTTTTGATCTCTCAAAGCTTTGAGCATATGGAACACTCCTTTCTCCTCTTACTTTCCCCACCACACACAAACACAAAGAAGGCATATATATATAGTATATAGTTATATAGTTTTCCGCTGTGCTCTTAAGACCTGCTCTTCCGACAGGCAGGGCTAGCTTCATAAATTGAGTTTTAAATTTGGAATTCTTAAAATTTTTGGATTTTTTAGTTAATTGGCCTTAAATGTAATACTTTTAATAATTTTTTTAATTTAAATTGTGATTGATATTTGTATTGTTTTATATGTGTGTATGTGTATACAGACACAGACACACATGGCATGTAAGTATGTATGTATGTATGTATGTATATATGACTTATATGTGTGTGTACACACACACATATAAGGCATATATATACACACACACATACACACACACATAAGGCATATACACACACACACATAAGGCATATATATACACACACACATACACACACACATAAGGCATATACACACACACACACACACACACATAAGGCATATACACACACACATAAGGCATATATACACACACATAAGGCATATACACACACACACACATATAAGGCATATATACACACACATATACACACACACACACACATATAAGGCATATATACACACACACACACATATAAGGCATACACACACATATAAGGCATATATACACACACACACATATATAAGGCATATACACACACACACACATATATAAGGCATATATACACACACACACATAAGGCATATATACACACACATACACACACATATAAGGCATATATATACACACACACATACACACACATATAAGGCATATACACACACACACATAAGGCATATATATACACACACACACATACACACACACATAAGGCATATATACACACACACACACACACATAAGGCATATACACACACACATAAGGCATATACACACACACATAAGGCATATATACACACACATAAGGCATATACACACACACACACACATAAGGCATATATACACACACATAAGGCATATATACACACACATAAGGCATATACACACACACACATATAAGGCATATATACACACACATATACACACACACACACATATAAGGCATATACACACACACACACAAGTGTATACATGCATATACATATACATATAAACACACAGACACAGAGGACTCCCCACCCAAGCGTGGAAACCCCCACAAGCCGCCTCAGGGGATGGGGAGCCCCGGGGGAGGAGGGCAAGAGACCCCCCCTTTTCCCACGTGGCTCGGGCTGAGCCCCCGTCCCGCCCGTCCCCCCTCACTCACCAGGCGGGCGGCCTCGGCCCACGTGCGCTCCTTCTTCCTCCGTTGCTTCATCTCCTTCATCTTCCTCCTCCTCCTCCGGGCGGGCGGGAGAGCGAGCGAGCGAGCTGACCGGGCGAGCGCGCGCACGTGAAGTGTGTGTGTGGGGGGGGTGGGGGGTGTTTCCCGAGCAGGCCGCGGGCGGACGGGAGCGCGCCTGGCGCGAGGAGGCGACCGTTACTCGGGCGGGGCTGCGGAGGGGGGAGGAGGAGGAGGAGGGCGTGGGCGCGCGCGCACCCCCCGGGCGGCTTTGAGGTGAGGGGGGAAAAAAATAAATAAATAAACAAAATAAAAAAAAACCGGCGGCGGCTGAGGCGGCGTCGGGCGCGCGCGTCAAGGAATGCGGCGGCGGAGGCCCGACATAACAACCGGAGAGAGGGAGGTCAAAGGTCTCTCCCGCAAAGGCGGGCGGGAAAAGGAGGAAGAGGAAGATGGGGGAGGGGTGAAGAGAGAGAGAGAGAGAGAAAAATTAAAATAAAAAAAAAAAAAGCCCGAGGATGAAGAACAGGAGGAGGAGGGGCGGATGGCGCTCGCTCGCCTGAGGAGAGAGAGAGAGAGAGAGAGAGAGAGAAAAAGAGAGCCTGTGTGACGGAGGCGCGCTAGGCCCGAACGGTGGCCGCGGAGGGTCAGCCCGCCCCGATCTGCGAGAGGAGCGCGCGCGCTGCGTTGCGTTGCGTCGCGTTTAGCGAGAGCGGTGTGGAGGGAGACAGAAAGGGAGGGAGGGAGGGTTCGAAGGCGAGCCAGCGCAGGGCACGACGGGAGTTGCAGTCCCGGAAACGAAACGGGTGGTGGCGGGGGGGGGTGAAGAAGGGAAGACGAAGTGGCGCCGCTGCCGGAATGCGGGTCTCTTGGGCGGGTCGCTGGCCACGCCCACTTGCCGAGGGGCATCACGGGTAAAGGGCGACGGGCCCAGGCGCCCTAGTAGTTGTTAGGCCGCAGGGAAGCCCGATTGGAGGATGGACGGAGATGGGGCCGGGGGGGGGGGGTTATTTTTCCTATCCGAGGTGTGGGAACCGGCTGGAGGTTCCTGGCCGTTGCTGGTGGCTGTGGACGATGGGAACCAGTAGAGGGCAGAGAAGAGCAACAAAGAGGATTAGGAAGCTGGAGCAGTGTTCCTCAACCTTGGAAGCTTGAAGATGGATGGACTTCAACTCCCAGAATCCCCCAGCCAGCAGCGCTGGCTGGGGGATTCTGGGAGTTGAAGTCCACCCATCTTCAAGCTTCCAAGGTTGAGAAACACTGAGCTGGAGGATAAAAAATACGAAGAATGGTGGCTGGAATTGGGTAGGTCTAGTTGGATGAAGAGAAGGACTAGGGCAGAGGTGGGCAACTGTGGCCCTTTTACAACCTGTGGACTTCAACTCCCAGAATTCCTGAGCCAGGAATTCTGGGAGTTGAAGTCCACAGGTTGTAAAAGGGCCACAGTTGTCCACCCCTGGACTAGGGGAGACATGAGAGGAGTCTTCCAATATCTCAGGGGCTGCCACAAAGAAGAGGGAGTTGAGCTATTCTCCAAAGCCCCTGAGGGTAAAACAAGAAGCAATGGGTGGAAACTCATCCAGGAGAGAAGCAACTTAGAACTAAGGAGGAATTTCCTTGACAGTGAGAACAATTAACCAGGGGAACTGCTTGCCCCCAGAAGTTGTGGGTGCTTCAGTGCTGGAGGTTGTTAAAAAGGAGACTGGACAACCAGTTGTCTGAAATAGTATGAGCAGGGGGCTGGACTAGAAGACCTCCAAGGTCCCTTCCAGCTCAATTCCAAATTGAATAATCTAATGAAGAGAAAGACTAGGGGTGACATGATAGCAGCCTTCCAATATTTGAGGGGCTGCCACAAAGAAGAGGGGGTCGAATTATTCTCCAAAGCCCCTGAGGGCAGGAGAAGAAACAACGGAAACTAACCAAGGAGAGAAGCAACCTAGAACTAAGGAGAAACTTCCTAAGGACAGCTATCCTGTGGAACTCCTTGCCTCCCAATGTTCTGAATACTCCAACATTGGAGGTTTTTAAGAAGAGACTGGACAGCTACTTGTCTGGGTTTCCTGCCTGAGCAGGGGGTTGGACTAGACGACTTCCAGGGTCGCTTCCAACCCCGTTATTCTCTACTCTGCCGGTTCTTGGGTATCTCCAGGCCACCAGGAAGGAAGGCATAGGCGTGGATTCTCCTGCCCTGCATAGAACTGAGGCTACCAGAAAGAAACTCCAGGTTTACAGTTCTAAACTTTAATGTTTTTCGACCTTTAATGTTTTTCAGCAGGAGGTTGGACTAGAAGACCTCCAAGGTCCCTTCCAACTCTGTTTATTCTATTCTTTATTCTATCCTTAAAAATCTTATTGCATCATGCAATTATAAAATTATAATGCTGGCATATACGTCTGGTGTTAAATAAAACATTGCAAAACACCCAGGAAATGTGTTATTTTACATACAATAAATCCAGATGATTTTTTTTTTTATTATTATTATATTTTTTGCAGGAGCACTTTTACATTCCTAGATGAGAGAGGCTATTACAGAGATACAAGCTTTAAATCCATGGACAGAAAAAAGAACTATTGACAAGTGTTCTTTTATGTACAGATAAAACAGTAGTCGGTTAGGTACAATCCCAGGAAGGAAACATTGCTTGCAGAAAAAACAGTAGCGCTTCTCATATCCCGTCAAGTCCCGCTGGAACCAAGGGAAGATTATTCACTCCAATGGGACTTACACACAGGTAAGGAACCCAGTGAATGCATTTTCCATAGGCCTTAATAGATCCTCTATTGCAGGGTTCTCCCAACGGTGGCAACTTTTAAGGCTTGTGGACTTCGACTCCCAGGATTCCCCAGCCGGCATCGCGATGCCGGCTGGGGAATCCTGGGAGTCGAAGTCCACAAGCCTTAAAAGTTGCCACCGTTGGGAGAACCCTGCTCTATTGGTTTAGCATGGTACCAACGTTTAATATTCACAGCATGGCATGGGATATGAAGAAACAATTCAAACGTACTTAGGGATACCAAGTCAGGAAGGGCTGCCTTAAATAAGACGACAGTAGATGACGCCGTGGCTTATTAAAATATTTCCAAAGGGAGGGTGCCAGCTTCAGAAAACACTCTTTAAGAAGACAGTACGTGAAAGGTTAAGATGGAGAAAAGTTTTAGGTGTGGGAAAAGCAGGGGGACTCGAATGGTTCAAAGTGTCTCAAAGTCAGAAATGCAGCCATTAGGGGAACGGTTCAATGCTCCCCGCTTCTTGTTTCCGCTGAATTCTTGCCAAGCAAGTCGGTGGGGGCTCTGATCAGACCTTGGTCTCTTGCCCTGCCTGTTCACAATAAAAAACAACCAGCCGGCACGTGGCTTCATCATGGCATACTTTTATCATCGTCATCTTTGGATTCATTACTGAACTTCCGCCAGCCAGTCAATTATTATTTTTTTTAATTACAAACGGAATTAGCCCCACAAAATAGGAAATGGCAGAATAACAGCATCTGTTTCGTACGATTCTAAAAGACCAAGAAGCTCGCCAAATAAATACCCCTCTGATTCATGGCTGATCGAGCTGCTCACCGTTCCAGAAACGTACTTGGCAAATTCAACAGCAGGAGGGTTGGGGAGCAATGCCCGGCCTCCTGAGGCACCATGCCAGCAAAATGCCTCTCGGGGTGTCCTTATTGTGGGGGGGGGGCACAAGACTGGATTTCTTACACCTCCTCCCTCCAAAGAGGAGTGACTCAAGATGTAACAAGGACACAAAGACGACCCTTTACGCTTAAGAGTAGGCCTTGAGATCAGTTAGACGTACACGCTTATACAGATGAAAAACATGGAGGTTGAAAAACATTCGGAGAAGGATCTGATGAGAATATATTCACAGTTAACGACCGTCGACGTAAAAAAACAAAAAAAAACACAACCGAACTTGCAAATGTGCAACCATGTTAAATATACAAACCGAACTATAAAACAATACAAAGTGGTGGTGGTGGTGGGAGAGACAGTCTTTAGCCGTTGGACCCCTGCCCCTTTCAGCAGCATTTCACTTTTCCACACCCACTGCTTGGTATCTATTATTAACTAGGAAATTTGCAGCAAAAGAGGACAGGAGTTGGAATAAGATGTGGAGACTTGCCCTGGGAGTCCCCCCCTCTCAAGCTTGGCTCTGATTTAATGCGAGGAGGATAATATCGAGAGGACAACAGAAGCCCCCTCCCCAGGTGTCATTTCTTCCAGGGAGGGAAACTGGAGACAAGAAGCGAGGTCAGAGAAGCTACAGTGGAAGACAAAGAAGCATCGGTCGCTGAAAACTCTCAGGTTGTAGATCAGAGGTCTTCAAACTTGGCAGCTTTAAGACTTGTGGACTTCAACTCCCAGAATTCTCCAGCCAGCTATGCTGGCTGGAGAATTCTGGGAGTTGAAGTCCACAAGTCTTAAAGCTGCCAAGTTTGGGGACCTCTGTTGTAGAGAATGAGATGGAGAGGAGAGGAAGGTGAGATGTAGGCGACTGTTAGACCAGGTAGCCTCTGCTGGTCTTCGTGGCTGAGGTCTCCAGGAATCCACCTGGAACCTTTTTTAAAAATCCCTCCTTGTAAACAAGCCAAGGATTGATGGAACTTCCTACCTTCTATTACCAAAAGAAAAAACGGGAGAGCGGGTTTTGAAACCTTCCCCCTCTTTGCAATTTGTACCGAAAGCTCTTTCGGGCTTGTCTTTCGATCTCGCCTCTTTTCCCCAATTTGGAGGCGTTTTCAATCCGACCCTCATCCATCCAGTCCTTCGATGGAAAAGGGAGTGGGGAGGGGAAGTCATCATGGCTAGCAAAAAAATCCGTCTGGTCACTTCTCAACCTTGTTCTCGGGCGTCATCGAGGTGAACTGCAACGAGATTTGCCTTCGGCTCCGAGGACGAGAGCCAGAGGCTAGAGAAAGACCGTAAAAGGAAGAGAGAAGGCCACTGGGGAGAGGAGGGGAGAGGAGATACCCTCCACCCCACCCCGTGCTTCTCTTGGCTTCTAACACACACTAATGTAACTCATGCATTTCTGATTTCCTAACTAAAGGCTCCTTCGCCTTCAACCGCAGTGCCCAAGGAGCAAATCGTTCCTTTGCGCAGGCGACAAGGCAGCCCTCGTAAACCTGTCTTACCAAGGTGCAGAATTGGGGGCTGCTGTTCTGGCCTCTTTTAAAGTCCTAACCCCCTTTGCAGGTTGTTAACTTGCCTCTGCGTTGACGGCCAAATGGGAGCCCCGCCCTCAAGCAGGAGCCACCGGGTTTACTTGGGGACCAGCCCGCGAGACTGGGGGTACAGCTGAGAGCTGGAGGCGCTGGAGGGGGAGCCGCCAGACTTCCTTCCGGTTTTAGGCCTGAAGAATACAAAATAGAGGAGAATGAAGGGGCAGCTTTATAAATAAAAAGCACGGTGCGTTCACGGGCAGAAAGCAAAACAAAGGCGACAAATGATCTAAAATTGTATTTTTACAAAGAATTTTATTTGTTGTATATGTATGGCTAACAAAAGTTAACTGGGTTTGTGCCTTTGCAAAGATTTGCCTGGATTGTCATCCGCCTTTATTATTTTTATACATAGCATATACATAGCAAGCTGGAGAATATATCTAAATCCTCCTTCCTCCTCCTATTTTTTCCTACAACAATCCTGTGAGGCGGGTTGGCCTGAGAGTGAGTTACTGGCCCAAAGTCAGCTGGCTTTCATGCCTAAGGCGGGATTAGAACTCACAACCTCCTGGTGATTGGCCCAATGTCACTCATCCAGCTTTCCTACCTAAGGTGGGACTAGAACTCACAGTCTCCTGGTTATTGGCCCATAGTCACCCAGACGGCTTTCCTACCTAAGCTGGGACTAGAACTCACTGACTCCTGGTGACTGGCCCAAAGTCACCCAACTGGCTTTCATGCCCAAGGCAGAACTACAACGCACCATCTCTTGGTGATTGGCCCAAAGTCACCCAGCCGGCTTTCATATATAATGTGGAACTAGAACTCACTGTCTCCCAGTTTCTAGGCCAGCACAAAAACTACCAGACCAAACTGACTTTTTTTTTTTTACCAATATTCAAAGATGTGTGGATTTCACTCCCAGAATTCCTCATGGACTTCAACTCCCAGAATTACAACTCTCAGTTCTGAGAGTTGAAGTCCACACGTCTTCAAGCTGCCAAGACTGAGTAGTAACACTGGGTTACATATACACGAATCTTCCTTTATTGACCACATTTACAGAGGCTGAAGGGATGTGTTAGGCTTTCTCAATGTCTTCTATTTCAGAAATTCCTGCATCTCTAGCAGATACTTTTTTTAATAGAAATATCTCCCCCGCAATTAAGGGGGCTGGAAGCCAGCCCAATTCAGCCACCCAACTTCTCAGACCTACAAAAGAATAGTGGATTAAAATACCAGCTCACCGGGATTTAGATTTCTTGTTCGACGTGCTCTCAAAAGTGGACGCGTCCACTTGGATCTCATCTTCGTCTTGCAAAGCGGCTTCTAGAGCTGCCTGGACTTTGGGGGCGATGGCCGGGCCCTCATAATCCCGCGTGGTCCGACTGGGCATATCCAGTTCCAGCAGGACAATGTTTTCTGCCTAAAGAGTCCAGATTCAGCAGAGCTCAATACTCGATTATTTCGACGGGTGTCCCGTATTTTAAACTCCTTGTTGATTTTTTTTTCTAGGTTTGTTTTTGAAAATATTTTCTTTATTTTGGGTTTATTGTAAGACATGCCAAGATACAACATTGGGACGGCTTATAACTGATAATTAAATGTGAGACAATTAATAAAGGCCTTAGATCAGAGTCCCACAAGAATCTTCTCAACTCATGGTTAGCACCTGCTAGGAATTAGATAAGGATCCCAGGAATTTTAAGGATAGCAATAGTGCTTAGATGTTGTGGCCCGTCAGCGGCCTGTGCAGCTAGTAGCTGATTCCGACAGCGAGGAGGCTGGTGTGGTGCTGCGCCAGCAGCCTGTGCAGCTGGCGCTCGAGTCGGACAATGAGGAGGCTGGAGAAGATGTGGTGGCAGAGGCAGAGATTCAACCAGGGCCTTCAGAACCTCCAGAAGCTCCCATAAGTGAAGAGGACGAAGAGGAGGAGCCTCTTCTCGATGCACGAGCGCGCAGAGCTGCCAAAAGGCAGGAGTGGCTCCTCAGGAGGAGGTCTCCTCGAGAGTAAGGCTTGGGGCTAATTGGCCATTCCCTTAGCCTATTTAAGGAGGAACGCCGACTGAAGCAATTTGCAAGAAAAAACTTCGTTCATATTCCTTCGCATCTTGATTCCAGAAACATTTGATTCGGCTTTTGTTTCTCTCTCGTCAGTTTTCCTGCAAATTGCTTCTGAGCATTCTGCCAACCACAGTAAGATTACGGTTATCTGAAATACCATGCCTCAGAATTGAGTTATTATTCTTTGGATTCTTGTCGGCTGTTAATGAAGTTAAATTAACAGCCCTTGTTCCGAAAAGACTGATTTAAACTATACTTGTGTTCGAACAACTACTAAGAAAACTCATTAGTAGTCCTTAATTAATAAACTAAGGTTTGTACGGACTTTGTGTGTGCTGCGTTCTTTGGGGTCCGTAGCTGGGGCAGAACATTAGACATATATACCACTTCATAGTGCTTTTACAGCCCTCTCTAAGCAGTTTACAGAGTCAGCGTATTTTCCCCAACAATCTGGGTCCTCATTTTACCGACCTCAGAAGGACGGAAGGCTGAGTCGACCTTGAGCCTGGTGAGATTCGAACTGCGAAACTGCTGGCAGCCGGCACTCAGCAGAAGTAGTCTGCAGTACAGGTAGTCCTTGACTTACAACAGTTCCCTTTAGTGACCGAAGTTATAATGGAAATGAAAAAAGTGACTTATGACCATTTTTCATACTTACGATCATTCCAGCATCCCCGTCATCACGTGAGTTATATTCAGATGCTTGGCAATTGGCTCAGTTATGATGCTTGCAGTGTCCTGGGATCATGAGATCATATTTTGCAATCTTCCGACAAGCAAAGTCAATGGGGAAGACAGATTCACTTAACAACAGTGTTACTAATTTAAGAACTGCAGTGATTCACTTAACAAATGCGGCAAGAAAAGTCGTAAAACGGGGCAAAACTCTCTTAACAATTACAACCCCAACTGAGCCCAAAATTTACGTTGCTAAGTGTGACATTTGTTAAAACCGAGGTTTGCCCCATTTTATGACTTTTCTCGCCGCAGTTATTAAGCGAAGCACTGCAGTTAGCAACATGGTTGTTAGGGGAATTTGGTTTCCCCATTGACTTTGCTCGTCAGGTGGTCACAAAAGTGGACCACGCGACCCACCGGGGAACTACAACTGTCATAAATGGGAGTCAGTTGCCAACTATCTGAATCTTGATCAGGCAACGATGGGGACAGTCAAAAGTGTGAAAAATGGTCCTAGGCAGTGGTGGGTTCCTCCCAGTTCGGCCTGGTTCTCCCGAGCCGGTAGCGGTGACGATATGACATCACCAAACCGGTTCTGCCCCCCCTTACCTTTTATTTGGCCCCACCCCCAATCTATTGCTGCCTTCTGAGTCCCAGCTGATGGCTAGAGGGAAAAAAACTGTTTAAACTCTTGCCGCGGGGCTTCAAAGGGCTGCCCTACAGCTGATCAGTGGTAAAAGAAAACAAATGAGTAGACCAGTACCTCTGCTAAATCCTAAATAGTTGTCATATGACCATCAAGCCACGCCCACAAAATAAGCCACACCCACAGAACCAGTAGTAAAAAAATTCAGACCCCACCCCTGGTCCTAGGTCATTTTTTTCAGGGATGTTGTAACTTTGAATGATCACTAAGTCAACTTTCGTAAGTAGAGGACTACTTGTACTCTTCACACAGTTGCAGGCCACAGAGGATGCTGAAGACCAGTGACCTCCACAGATAAATCACTTTTTTTTTTTACAGGGCCTGTGGGCCTGTCTGTCCACTGAGTGCACACCTTTCTCAGGTGAGGCTCTTCTGGTACTTATTTTTCGCATCGCTCCTTATTTTTATTCCAGATCCCGCCCCCCCTCCCCACCCCAGAAAATAAATAGTCTGAGCTCACCCTGTACCGAGCTTCTGGACGGACCATCATGGACATCCTCGCGTGCTGACTCAGGGGTCTCTTGTACCCCACGGCGGACACCGGCCTTCTCATCATCTGTTGGTTCCTGGATCGGGGAAGGGAACAAGCAGCTCAAGTACACAACACTCCTTTTGTTTATAACACACACACACACAATTCCAGGAGCCTCTCTGACCACTATGAAGACAATCCTTTGTCTGAAATGTTATAGCGTTTCCTGCCTGAGCAGGGGGTTGGACTAGAAGACCTCCAAGGTCCCTTCCAACTCTGGTCTTCTGTTCTGTTCTGTCTACCTCTCAATATCCCCATCTCTGTTGTAGGTAGTCCTCGACTTACAACCACTCATTTAGTGGCCATTCAAAGTTACAATGGCACTGAAAAAAGTCACCTGCGACTGTTTTTCACACTTGCAGTAACCTCACAGTCACGGGATCAAAATTCAGGCGCTTGGCAAACCGGTTCATATATATGCAGTGTCCCGTGTGTGTGTGTGTGTGTGTGTGTGTCATGTGATCCCCTTTTGCGACCACCTGACCAGCAAAGTCAATGGGGTAGGGAGATTTGCTTAAGAACCCTGTGACTAACGAAACAGCGGCAGTGATTCACTTAACAATTGCGGCAAGAAATGTCCTAAAATGAGGCAAAGCCTCATTTAACGGTCTTCACTTAGCAACAGAAGTTTTGGCTCAGTTGCGATCGTAAATTGAGGACTACCTGTAACTGCCACCTCTGTAGTTTGATGTGCTTTTTCTTTTTAAGCGTCCTGTTAGGCCAGGGGTCAGCCGCATGCGGCTCTTTGGGCCTCTGCTCACCTGGCTCCCTGTCAGGTGATCCCACCACTGGCTGGCCCTGCCCCTTGCCCTCCCCTCCCAGTCACTTCTTGCCTCGCCTGAGAAGGTAAGGGCAATGGTGGGTGATGGAGAAGTGGCCAGGGCAGAGACAGAGAGATACAGAGAGAGTGGGGGGGGGGGGTGAGAGAGGGAGGGAGGGAGGGGAGCAGGGGGTGAAATGTAAAATTTGTTACTACTGGTTCTGTGGGCGTGGCTTGGTAGTGGTGGGGGTAATGTGACTGGGTGGGCATGGCCAACTTTTTTTTTAACTTTTCAAAGCATTTTTTCTAATGCTTTGAAAAGCCTCTCGGCCGATCAGGCAACTCTGCTGGGATCATCAGAGACTTTTCAAAACATTTTTTTTACCACCTCTTCAGCCAAGAAGTTGCAGAAAAAAATCTTTGAAAAGCCTCTGACGATCCCAGCTGAGCCGCGTGATCATCAAAGGCTTTTTTTTTTTTTACTTTTAAAAGCATTTTTTCGTTGGAAGAGGTTGTAGAAAAAAATGCTTTTAAAAGTTAAAAAAAAAGCCTCTGATGATTGCGCAGCTCAGCTGGGCAATGGGGGGGCAGGGATTTTTGCTACCAGTTCTCCGAACCACCCACCGCCATCGCTACTGGACCGGGTGATCCAGTCCGAACCGGGAGCATTTCACCCCTGGAGGGGAGAGAGAGATGTGTCAAAAGGATTTTGTGGTTCCCGGTGTTTTTTAACAACTGGTTCTCTGCCCTAATGACCGGCTGGGTAGGCGTGGCTAAGGAGGTGTCATGTGACTGGTGGAAGTGAGTGACGTCGAGTTGGCCACGCCCACCCAGGTTTTGTGGCTCCCGGTGTTTTCTTTTCTGTGGGAAACGGGTCCAAATGGCTCTTTGAGTATTTAAGGTTGTAGGCCCCTGTGTTGGGCTCAGGGTATGATCAGCAGACCAGCACCAGAAGGAAAAAGAACATCTTCATTTTAGCCCACTAAGAATAAAAGTTTAAACCTCAGGAATTGCAGTATTCAGCTTGACACCGTGAGATTTGCTGAATAATTGCCTCAGAACAGATTGTAAAATCTCCTGAGTGATCCAATTTACATATAAATTATGATCAGGATGGGCAGGCTCTTATTATTGAACATCGAAGGGTGGCACAATCACCTTGCTGGCTCTCAAAAGCAGAGAATCAGTCAAGGAACCTCATGCCTGAAACGTGGAGATCCCACAGAAAAGAAAACAGCGGGAGCCACAAAACCTGGGTGGGCGTGACCAACGCGATGTCATTCACTTCCTAAAAGCTATAATGGAGGTATAGTCCTCGGCTTATGACCACGATGGAGCCCAAAATTTCTACGGCTAAAACAAAACAGTTAAGTGAGTTCCCCCCCCCCCCCCCACACACACATTTTACAATCTTTCTTGCCACAGCTGTTAAGCGAAACGCTGCAGCTGTGAAGCAACTAACATGGTTGTTAAGTGAATCTGGTTTCCCATCACTGATTTGGCTTGTCAGGAGGTCATAAAAAGGGGGGGGTCACGTGACATCCCCTCCCTTCCCTGCTCCCCGGGGACATTGCAACCGTCGTAAATTGGCAAGTCCGTTGCCAAGAGTCTGAATTTTGATCACGTTGACCGTGGGGAAATGCTGCAACGGTAGTTAAGTGTGAAAAACGGTCATAGGTTACGTTTTTCAGTGCCGTTGTAGCTTTGAACGGTCATTAAACAAACTGAGGTAAGTCGAGTACCTAAAACTGGGTGTGTCCCTCAACCCTCAAAGGGAAAGAAGACTCACTCCAGTCGGGTGATGGGGTGAAGTTTCCACTGGTCTTCCTCCTCGTCAAAGAAGGATCTATTCATGATCTTGTTCTTCTCTTCCAAAGGAATGAAGTTCTCGATGATCAGGTGCCTGTGTGAGATCAGCAAAGGACAAAGTGAGATCCGGCGGCCTGGTGGGAATCCAGAAGATCGTTTCCTTGCTGGGCTCCATCTTCCAGGTCGCTCAAGTAAATACGTTCATTCTCGGCTCTGGGACAGCTGACCACGAAGACTTAGGGACTTCAACTCCCAGAATTCCTATCCCAACCATGCTGGCTATGGCCCCTTTATGACTTAGGGACTTCAATTCCCAGAATTCCTGAGCCAGCCAATTTCCAGAAGTCCACAAGTCATAAAGTGGTCATAGTTCCTCACCTCTGTTCTAGACCTTACTTAAACAGTAATACATGGTTAGTTGGAACCTACTTCAGCTTGAGCTCCCGGGTCAGCTCGTTCTGGGTTTGTTCCAGTTCTTGTCTCTCTTTGATGTGCTCCTCCTGCAGGTCGTGGATTTCGGCCTTCACAGCTTGCAGCTTAGAAAACAGCTGGAAGAGAGGAATACAGTTGTACAGCGTGACAAGGCTACCTTTGCACAAAAGACTCTGTATGTGCAGTGGTTAGAAGGAAGTATTGCAGGCTGATTCTGCCAGCAGTTCGATCCTGACCGGCTCAAGGTTGACTCAGCCTTCCGTCCTTCCGAGGTTGGTAAAACGAGGACCCCGATTGTTGGGGGCAAGAGGCTGAGACTGTAAACCGCTTAGAGAGGGCTGTAAAAGCACTGAGAAGCGGTATATAAGTCTATTGCTATAATCTATCTCCAGTCTACAACACGGTTCTCTCAGCATTTCCAAGAAGGCTCCACACCCATTTGTATCACTCAGGTAACCCTGAGGACACACAGGAACCTCCAAGTGGCCTCAACGGCTCTCCAAAAGGATGCAAATGACCAGCTGTCTGCAAGGAGTATAAAACCTTCCACTCCCCACCATCCAGTCAGAGTTGAAGAAGCTTCTTGGATGAGAAGTGAAACGTCTTCAAAATAAAAAGCGAGAAAGTCCTGTTGCCTCTTGAAAAAGCACCTTTTTCAGGGGTCCTTGGTGTTCTGTCAAACTAGGTAACATCATCAGTGATTGAAAAGAGTGGGGTAAGATGTTACATAAACCCCACACTCTCTGTCACTGATGGTGTAACATAGTTGGGTAATGAAACGTCCGCAAGAAAACAAGCTCAGAGAGCATCATGGACCCCAAAGTATTCCTCCTCCTCCCCCTCCTCCCCCTCCTGTACAAATATTCTCTTTTATTCGTGTCACCTTTTTCAGTTTTTTAGTTTTGATGTCCACTTCCTGCTGTAAGGAGCTATAGGTCTCCTTCAGTTCCAAGGTCTCTTCATCCCGACTTTCCATTTGCTGTTGGATTTCTCGTTCCCGTCGTTTCTGTAAGACACGACATACATTCATTTAAAGCTTTTCAATTCACCAATCTCTACATTTCTGCTCCTGTTAGAGAACCATTCAGAGGGGACACTTAACTCGGCGGAAGAATTAATTCATTTCCTAAGAGGGGACTTACAGTCTCTTTATTCCAAAGTAAATACCAATGAATTAAACTTAGGAAGTCCACAAAAGCTTCAGAAACCCGTTTAATATATTTGGCTCACGTTCTAAACTTTAAAAAAATATAACAGCGGATTCTCAAAAGGTAATGACTGATTTATACAGTAGAGAAATTTTAATCAGATGAAAAAACTGGAAGGAAGCAAAAATGGATGGCTATTTCAGGTGACCGCGATTTATGACTGTTTTTGATGGAAACCGGTGTTTACTTCCAGTTTCCAACCAAAAAAAAAGTCCCCTGGATAGAATGGGGTTCCCTTAAAACGACCACCGTTTTCGCTTAATGACCACGGTGTTCATTTAACCACACACAAAAAAGGCAATAAAATCAGGCAGGGTCACATGGGGATCTGTTTAACCACCACAATAAATTACGGCCATAATTTCTGGCTCAATTTTTTTTAAATTAATTAATTTATTTATATGCCGCCCTTCTCCGGAGACTCAGGGCGGCTTACAATGCGTTAAGCAATAGCCTTCATACTTTTGTATATTTATACAAAGTCAGCTTATTGCCCCCACAAACTGGGTCCTCATTTTACCTACCTTAGAAAGGATGGAAGGCTGAGTCAACCTTGAGCCTGGTGAGATTTGAACTTACAGTAATTGCAGGCAGCTGGTGCACTGTAACAGTGCTTAATCAGCTACGCCACCAGGCTCCTTATGGCTGTAAGGTGAGAACCACTGTATTTTTCAGTGCTTGTGAAAGGCATTTGCTTGGGAAATATTCTCAGGGGCCTTTGTCCAGGTACTGTGTTTTCCCCAAAATAAGACCAGGTCTTATATTAATTTTTGCTCCAAAAGTTGCATTAGGGCTTATATTCCTGGTTAGATCTTATTTTGGTGGAAATACGGTACTAAATGCATCCATCTGGCCGACAATCTTAACTGGGGCTTATTTTGGGAGTAGGGCTTATATTACGAGCATCCTGAAAAATCATGCTAGGACTTATTTTCCGGTTGGATCTTATTTTCGGGGAAAGAGGGTAGTAGGAAAGAGGTTATGTTGCATTTGCAGGTGAAGAGCAAAATAAAGATATGGAAAAATGGGCAATTCTGTCCTTATCTCACCTGCTCAGCAATCTCCTGCCGTTTCTGTTCCAGGATTTTCTGCTGCTCGTTTGTGTGGTCCACGATGTTTTTTCCACCAACAAGCAGCTTGCTCTCCATTGCCTTAAAAGTAAGAATATTAAGGGATGCCGGGGGAGAAATTTCATAAAATTAGAACTCTGCGGATACCAACCTTGCCTTACAACTGTAATTCCAGTCAAAAGTTTAAAGAAAAAAAAAATATATATTCTTCATGCAGCATAAGTTGAAGTTTGCCAAAACAGGAAATCAGATTCAACCAATAACGCTAAGCCAGACATATTGAGTTCCATTATCGATTGACAATAAATTACGATATTTGCTGGAAATGCAGCAAGTAACTTGCCCTTCGCTGCATTCAGGTTGTTTTATTTATTGATTTAGAAAGTTTATACAGCCGCTTACTCGCTCACAGCCACTCTAGGCGGCTTACAATCAATAAAAAACACAGAATAGGGAAAAAAATTAAAAATAAAAAACAAAAATAATCAGAAACGCCCAGTCACCCACCCCACAACAACAACACACGGACAAATAAGCCAGTTGTTTGTGGTTGTTATTATTATTATCATTTTGCAGATTTAGATTTAGATTTTATTGAACTTCTATACTGCCCTTCTCCCGAAGGACTCAGGGCGGTGTACAGCCATATTAAAACACATATAAACCACAAAATTTAATAACAATTTAAAAACAAATATATAAAATTTGGCCCACGAAATTAAAAACTAACAAACACCCAATTTAAAAATTCCTATTAGGCCAGATGCAATAATGTTTTGATGGATGGGTCATAAACATCCCCTCAATATAATAAGAGTAATTTTCACACCTTTGTTTCTGCGTATCTCAAGGGTTTGCTCTTAACACTGTATGCAACAGTTACAACAGTTCACTTAGTGACCGCTCAAAGTTACGACGTCACTGAAAAAAGTGAGTTAGAGCCATTTTTCAGAGTTACGTCTGTTGCAGTATCCCTGGGGTCACGTGATCTGAATCCAGCGGCTTGGCAACTGACTCATATTTATGACGGTCACCGTCTCCCCAGGGTCATGTGATCCCCCTTTGGCGACCTTCCGACAAGCAAAAAGTCAATGAGGGAAGCCGGATTCGCTTAACAAACCATGTGACTCACTGAACAACTGCAATGAATCACTTAACAAATGTGGCAAGGAAAGTCGTAAATTGGGGCGAAATTCACTCAACTAGCATCTCACTTGGCAACATAAATTTTAGGCTAAATTGTGATCATAATTTGAGGATTACCTGTATATTTTTTATTTGTCTTTTAATGACCCTGTATTCCCTTACGGCAGGGTGGTAGTACAGTGGTCTAAAGCATCCTGTTATTAAGACCAGCTGCCTGCAATTACTGCAGGTTCGAATCTCCCCAGGCTCAAGGTTGACTCAGCCTTCCATCCTTTCTAAGGTGGGTAAAATGAGGACCCAGTTTGTGGGGGCAATAAGCTGACTTTGTATAAATATACAAAAGTATGAAGGCTATTGCTTAGCGCATTGTAAGCCACCCTGAGTCTCTGGAGAAGGGCGGCATATAAATCAAATAATAATAATAATAATAAATAAAAAAAACTGAATGGAGCTGAGAATTTATTGGCCGGATGCTCTTCCTGTCGCCAATGCAGAGTTCACAGCAGATAATTACTCTTTTTTTTAAAACCTTCGATTTATTTTTTTAATTTATTTTTTTTTAATATAAATAGAAAGAGCAACATATTCAATATCCATATAAACAGTGTGTTGTCTGGTTACAATTCTTTTGAGTAATACTCATCATAATATTCTCTAGTAGTAATCTCGTAATGACTTTCCCCTCATAATTTTACAAATTGATACTAATTAAAAATAAGTGACAAGTAATGAAAGCAGATAATTACTCGTGCCCAGAGAGAGAAATATCTGCCACTACCTAGGATCGAACTCACAGCCCGCTGATTGTGAGGGGAGAGCTCCACCTACAGGCCACTGCACCACTCTGAGGATTGCCTGTACGTGTTCTGCTGATTAATGATCAACGTAAATACATCATTCGTTAGAAAAGGCGTCTTACCTTGATTTTGGCACCCAGCTTTTCAGCCGCCTCTTTCTCCCGCCTCAGGTCTTCCATCTTCTTCTCCTTCTCCTTCAGGAGCCTCATCTTGTCCTCGGCAACCAAGCTGTGGTCCTCCAGGATGGCCTTCTTCTCGATCTCCAGCTTCTCTTGCTGCTCTTTCCAGTAGTCATCTTTGTCTGCCCCTTCCTCTTCTTCCCCTTCCTCTTCCTCCTCCTCTTCTTCCTCTTCCTCCTCCTCCTCCTCGCCCATGCCGCCGTCTCTCCTCCTCTCCTTCTTCTTCTTCTTGACGATGGACCTTTTCTCCAGCTGGGCCTTCAGACGAGCAATTTCTTCTTGGAATTCCCGCAGGAGAGCGTCTTTGGGGTCTTCGTTGACCCTTGGCTTGTTCTTGATGTTCTTGGCACGGTTGGCATATCTCAAGGTGGTTAAGGTCTCCTCCACGTTGTAGGAGGCAGGGCCAATGTTGGCGACCATCACGGTCTTGGCGTTGCCCCCCAAGGAATCCTGGAGCAGCCGGGTCAGCTTGGAGTCCCTATAGGGAATGTGGGTGCTTTTGCCGTCCACGAGGGCAGAGATGACATTGCCCAAGGCGGAGAGAGAGAGGTTGATCTTGGTGGCTTCTTTCAACCTCTCCCCCTGGGCTCCGGTCTTGGACTGGCGCTCGCTGCCCGCCAGATCCACCAGATTCAACTTCCCGACCCGTATGTGGTTCTCCCCGTCGAGCCCAACCTCGCTGCATTCAATGGTGATGACAAAAATGGCATGGGAACGGGAACTGTGCTCGTTCATGTTGGTGGCGCCCACCGAACGATTCTGGTTCCCGACGTTCATAACGTGTTCGATTTCTTTCACACTTTTGGTGACAAACGACGAGAGGTCTTTGACGTAGATTCCCGTATCGGGCCTCTCCTTCAGCTCCAGCCTCTTGGATTGGTCCTTGGAGAGTAAGTCTCTGATTTCTTCTTGGTAGATCTCCAAGTAGGAAGCCCTCACCAGATACTGCTGGTTCTGAGACCGGGAAATGTGGGTGAAGATGTGGTCAAATGAGTTGGGGATGACCCCTCTTTTCTCAACGTCTCCACGCACACCTTCCATGGTGTACGTTTTCCCCGTCCCGGTTTGCCCGTAAGCAAAAATGGTCCCGTTGAACCCCTGGAGAACCGAGTCCACCAACGGCCGGAAAGTCTCATCATAAAGCTCAAACTGTTTGGAGCTCCAGTCATAAACGGCATCAAAGGTGAAGGTCTTTGGAAGTTCATGAGATGTTCCCTTTGGGTTCTTCACAGAGACCTGCCCCAATTTCACATCCACTTCCACCACCTGTTCATAGGAGGCCACTTTCTCTTTGCTGTTCATGGGCCGGCATCGTACGACAACTCTGACCGACTCCGAGCACTTTAACTTCAACATGACCACGGATTGGCACGGGGGCCAAATGTATGGATGACGGAATCAGGAAGACCAGGGATTCTTCTAATCCTAAAAAAAATGTAATACAAGAACAGAATATAAGGGTAAGATACCACAATGGTTAGCACAGCAAGCAGAAGTTCCTATCCTACCATATTAACACTTAACATCCTTGATCGGGGATGTCCAATTTGGCAACTTTAAGATTTATGGACTTCAACTCCCCAAATTCCCTAGGCAGCCGAGTTGAAGCCAGTGGCAAATCGTCATAGCCTCCTGCCAGGAGTTCGATCCTGACTGGCTCAAGGTTGACTCGGCCCCTTCCAACCTTCCAAGGTTGGTAAAATGAGGACCCGGATTGCTGGGGGCAAGATGCAAATAATGCTGACATTGTCAACCGACCGGTGAGTGCTATACAGGTAGTCCTTGACTTACAACAGTTCATTTAGTGACAGTTCAAAGTTGCAACGGCATTAACTAAAAGTTATGACCGTTCTTCACACTTACGACCGTTGCAACATCCCCGGGGTCATGTGACTGAAATTCAGACGCTTGACAACTGATTCATATTTATGATGGTCGCAGTGTCCAGCGGTCATGCGATGCCCTTTTGCGACCTTCTAAGTCAATGGGGAAGCCAGGTTCGCTTAACAACCGTGTTGCTATCTTAACAACTGCAGTGATTGGTTGAACAACTGTGGTAAGAAAGGTCGTAAAATGGAACAAAATTCACTTAACTAATTCTGTTTTACTTAGCAACCACGTTTGGGCTCAATTAGGGTCGTAACTCAAGGACTGCCTGTAAAACACCATGGAGCAGAATATAAGGGCCTGGTGGCTCAGCAGACTAATAGCATTGCGATTAACACCAGCTGCCTGCAATTATTGCAAGTTCGAATCTCCCCAGGCTCAAGGTGGACTCAGCCTTCCATCCTTTCTAAGGTAGGTAAATTGAGGACCCAGTTTGTGGGGGCAATAAGCTGACTTTGTATAAATATACAAAAGTATGAAGGCTATTGCTTAACGCACTGTAAGCCGCCCTGAGTCTCCGGAGAAGGGCGGCATATAAATCAAATAATAAAAAAAAAGTCCAAGTACTAAGGCTCCAGACTCACACCTGCCACAACAGAACAGCTTAGAATAGGCTATAAAAAACACTATAAATAAAAATGTTGAGACTCTAGAAAAAGTGCAGAGAAGAGCAACCAGGATGATGAGGGGATTGGAGGCTCAAACATACGATGAACGGTTGCAGGAACTGGGCACGGCTGGTCTATGGAAGAGAAGGACCAGGGGAGACAGGAGAGCATCTTCCAGTATTTGAGGGGCTGCCACAGAGAGGAGGAAGGGGGTCAACCTGTTTTCCAAGGCACCTGAAGGCCAGACAAGGAATAACGGATGGAAACCGATCAAGGAGAGAGATTCAACCTGGAAATAAGGAGGAATTTCCTAACAGTGGGGACAATCAACCCATGGAAGAGAAGTTGCCTTCAGAAGTTGTGGGAGCTTCATCCCTGGAGGCTTTAAAGAAGAGACTGGACTGCCATCGGTCAGAAATGGTGTAAGGGCTCCTGCTTGGGTGGGAGGTTGGACTAGATGATCTCCAAGGTCCCTTCCAACTGTATCTAATCTGTACCTGTAGGCTGGCAAAGGCTGTTGTTGCCAGAGGAACTGCCGTGACTCACACCTTAGCCTCCTCTGAAAGTGTAAATTGTCGAGCCATCATTTTACCACTGGGTCATCCGCAGAGCTTAATTTAGGGAAGGTCCCACCAGGATTTTTATCCTGGCAGCCCTTTTGCACTGCAAACCTCATTATTCCGGTGCATAACGGAATCGGCGGGGCTCCTGATCCCCGCTTGGATGTCTTTCCTGCTATTCTCATCCGCCAGGGATGAAAGAGAAAGATCAGAGGGCGGTTTGTGAGTTATTAGAGATTCCTCGCATCCTTCAAGGAGAAAGTGTTAAAACTGAGCAATTTTTAGATTTAAAATGAAGCCTGCCTTGGAGCAGAACTCCATCTGGGTGACCTTGTCACGTCCCCCGTAGTTTTCTTGGCTGCAAAACCAACTGCTGTGCTATTATTGTGTTCTCCCAGGACACAATCTTTCAAGTTCCTACTTCTAGCCTACATCTGGATGCATTTCTGGCCCAAACCAGACCTATTTTTAGTTTCTTAAGTCAGCGAAGGCGAGTCAGACACGACTACCCCGAAGCTGGCCAATTCTTGACTCACCTTCGTCCTTGGGCGTGTGGGAAATCTTTACACCTTAGCCCTCCGCAATCTCGTGTTCTCCAGAAAATGTTTATGGAATTGTGTTTCATAATTCCCATAAAGGGGCAGAATGGAAGCAATGGCCAATGCATCACCCACGTCCTCATCTTGACTACCGCAATGCATTCTACCTGGGCCTGCCCTGGAAAATGATCTGTAAAGCGCCAATGGGTTAAAAATGCAGTTCTGTGTCAAGTGTGGATTTGCACCCGTGTCACCTCTCTTGTGGGAGCTGCATTGGCTGCCGATTTGCTTCGGGGTCCAATTTAGGTTGACTCAGCCTTCCAATCTTTCGAGGTAGGTAAAATGAGGACCCGGATTGTGGGAGCAATAAGCTGACTTTGTATTAAAAAAAAAAAAAAAAAAGAACACTGCTGGTGGGGGGGGGGGCAAAGCCCTACTAAGCAGGTATATACAAAAGTATGAAGGCTATTGCTTAACGCATTGTAAGCCACCCTGAGTCTCCGGAGAAGGGCGGCATATAAATCGAACCAATAAATAAATACAATTAATTAATTAATTAATTCAAGGTGCTGGCTGTCACCTTCAAAGCCATCCATGGCCTGGGGGTAGGTTACTTAAAGGGCCATCCTTTCCCAATTACATCTATCAGGCCTACCAGGGTGGAGAGGCAGGGGATGTTATGGGTCCCCTCTCTTAAGGAAGTCCATCTGGTGGGACCGAGGAGAAGGGCCTTTTCCGTGGTGGCTCCCTCCCTGTTATTTGAAGGACCATCTTTTCTCAATAACATCTGCCAGGCCCACCAGGGTGGGAAGGAAGGAAGATGTTATTGTTGTGGCCTGTCGGCTGCCAGCCCCTCCAGCAGCCCAGTCAGAGGAGGAGGAGGAGGGGGCGTGGGAGTCAGGGTCAGCCTCAAGGCAACCTGGGGGCTCCGAGGGGAAAGAGGGAATGGAGCTGTCAGAGAGAGAGAGAGACAGAGGCGGAACCTGGGCTATTTGTCAGCCCTCAGATAGAGAGTCAACAGTCAACAGAGGTGGCTGATGAGGAGGAGGAGGAACAGCTGGGCCCAGTGCCTGATGCTCAGAAGGCAGAGGAGAGGAGAGCAGTGGAAATCTATGGGCCGGTCCTTGGGACGGAAGAGCCACTGCTGCTAGAGAAGCCCCACTCTTGCTCTGGGGATAAAAGGCAGCGGGCGGAGATGAATAGGTGTGGCAGACAATTATTCATCTCCTGGCTGGACGGACTTGTCAGTCTGCAGTGAGAGAGAAACTTTTTGTCGGGGCTGCTGGTGCTCCTAATAAAGGAATCATTGATTCAACTTCAGAGGGTTTGTCGTGTTTGGGGAGCTGGTTCAGAACAGTTATGGGTCCCCTCTCTTAAGGAGGTCCATCTGGTGAAACCAAGAAGGGCCTTCTCCGTGGTGGCTCCCTCCCTGTGGAACAGGGAGCCTGGATAGCTCAGCAGACTAATGCATTGTAATTTAACTCCAGCTGTCTGCAATTAGTAAGTTCAAATCTTGCCAGGCTCAAGGTTGACTCAGCCTTCCATCCTTTCTAAGGTAGGTAAAATGAGGACCCAGTTTGTGGGGGCAATAAGCTGACTTTGTATAAATATATAAAAGTATGAAGGCTATTGCTTAACGCATTGTAAGCCGCCCTGAGTCTCCGGAGAAGGGCGGCATATAAATCAAATTCAAGTCCGTCGGGACTTGAAGACTTGGCTGTTGAAACAAGTAGGCTGACTCGGATTCCGGGTTTTATTATTTACTATTAATTAATTATTTGGATTAAAATGAGATTTTATTGTACTTGTTTCTTAACTTGTGTTCGCCGCCCTGAGTCCTTTGGGAGAATGGCGGCATATAAATACATGTAATAAATAAATAATAAATTTTAAAAAAAAACAAAACATCATCCCTGCAGAGACAAGCTCGTCCCCTACCTTGGCACACTTCCAAAAGGCCATGAAGACCTGATTTTGCCAGTGGGCCTGGGGACCCCAGGGGGATATGGCGCCCATCAACTGATTGCTTTGATCAATGTCACCAGGGGTGGGAGGGTTCATTGGGCTTTGTCTTCTGTAAGCCGCCAGTCACCGAGAGGGAATTGGGCGGCCATATGTCCATTTTCTTAATAAGCGAATCTAGAGAGCTGCCAGAACCAAACGTTGAGAAGTCAGCAAGTTAAAGGAAGGACACGCATTTACCCTGACAGCCCTTCTAGAAACAGATGCTGACAAGGAGATGCTTTTTTGCAGTACCAAATAAGCATATTTATTTATCTTTTTATTTATTTATTCAAATTTCTATACCGCCCTTCTCCTTTCGGACTCAGGGCGGTGAACAGCCGAGTAAAACACTTTATATACAAAAGTTAAAATAGATTTAAAATAATTAAATAATTTGGCCCATAATTTAAAACATTTCAATTTAAAACCAATTTCAAATTTTAAAAACCCATCATAAAATCAGGACAGCCCGGCTAACTGAAAGAGGTAGGTTTTAAGGGCCTGACGAAAAGTCCGGAGGTCTGGGATCACTCGTATCTCTGGGGGTAGATTGTTCCAGAGGGTAGGTCCACCACAGAGACAGTTCTCCTCCTGGGGGTCGCCAGCCGGCATTGTCTGGCCGACGGCACCCTGAGGAGACCCTTTCTGTGGGAGCGAACTGGCCGGTGGGAGGCTATTGGTGGCAGAAGACGGTCCCATAAGTACCCCGGCCCTAAGCCATGGAACGCTTTAAAGGTGGTCACCAACACCTTGAAGCGCACCCGGAAATCCACCGGAAGCCAATGCAGCTCGCGCAGGAGAGGAGTCACATGGGAGCGCCCAGTCGCTCCCATAATCCCCCGTGCGGCCGCATTCTGCACCAGTTGAAACCTCCGGGTACACCCCAAGGGGAGCCCCGTGTAGAGAGCGTTACAATATTCTGCGGAGTATGGTCTGCAACTATCGTCCAGGAGGATAACTTGCTGCCCGCCCCCCCCCATCCCCGATATCCCTGAAAATGGGCCTCGCGCAGAAACTCCGTACCAGCCTGCCACAAACGTTTTAGAAAATGCTGTCCAGAAACAGCGCTTCATCTTATGAAAGCCGACGCCATTTGGCCAGATCCCAAAACGGATTCTAATCCATTAACTGGAAGCATTTGCAACTGGCTGCCGGTCAAAAACACACGGAAGTCGTTCGAATCTTGCTTTCTTGGAATAAGAGGATGACGTTGTGTCTAAGCGAAATGAAGGTGGGCAGTTCAATCATCAGCTAATTGCTTGCGGGAGAAAACGAAGGAGAGTTAATTCTTTCCATTGGTCGGCAAAGGGGGGGGGACATACATTGCGGGATTGACTTTACTGTCATTTTAGACACGTCAACAAGGTGCCTGGGCATGGCCGGCCACTCTCTGGGTTCAAAGAAAGAGTATCTCGCTATATCAACATGTCACGTATCCACAAGTGTAATTCCCTGCGTCGCATCATCACCTTTTAATAAATCCATTTCATTGTTATTTCTGCTCTCATTGGATTCCCCATTTTATTTTTAAACTACTTTTAATCCACCTCTCGTGGGAAGACAGGGAACCCTCATAACAATGACCTTGTCTAGAGTAGAGTAGAGAATATAGCACAGAACAGAAAATAGAATAGAATAGAATAGAATAGAATAGAATAGAATAGAATAGAATAGAATAGAATAGAATAGAATAGAATAGAATAGAATAGAATAGAATAGAATAGAATAGAATGGAATAGGAATAGGAATAGGAATAGGAATAGGAATAGGATAAGGTAGGTAGGGTAGAAATATAGAAGAGATTAGGAATATAGAAGAGAAACAGAACAGAATAGAACAGAGAGTAGAGTTGAGTAGAGTAGAATAGAATAGAATAAGAAATAATTGAAGAAAAGAGAATATACTGAATAGGACAGGACAGGACAGAAAGAATAAACAGATTGTAGAATAGAATAGAATGCAGAATGGAATAGAATAGAATAGAATAGAATGGAATGGAATGGAATGGAATGGAATGGAATGGAATAGAACAGAATAGAACAGAACAGAACAGAACAGAATAGAGAATGGAATGCAATGCAATGCAATGCAATGGACTAGACTAGACTAGAATAGAATAGAATAGAACATAGAGTAGAGTAGAGTAGAGTAGAGTAGGGTAGGGTAGAGTAGGGTAGAGTAGAGTAGAGTAGAACAGAACAGGAACAGGAACAGGAACAGGAACAGGAACAGAACAGGAACAGAACAGAATGAGCCACAAGGAACCTTGGAGGTCTTCTAGTCCAGCCCCCTGATCAAGCAGGAGAACCTATTTCAGATTAAGTAACTGTCCAGTCTCTTCTTGAAAACCTGAACCTGAACCACGACTTCATGAGGCAAGCTGTTCCATTAGTTAATTGTCCTCACTGTTAGGAAGTTTCTCCTTAATTGTCTAACTGTAGAAGTTGTACATTTGGCTTTATATATACACCATAAGCCACTGAGAATTCTTTGGATTGGCAAGGCGGCAAAAGTAGGATTAATAAATAAGTAAAACTGCTTGCCAGATTTCAGAATGCAGGTAATCCTCGACTTACAGCAGTTCATTTAGTGACCATTGAAAGTTACAACAGCACTGAAAAAATGGACTTATGACCGTTTTTCACACTTCTGACCGTTGCAGCATCCCCAAAATTCACATGCTTGGCAACTGGTTCACATTTATGACGGTCGCAGAGTCATGCAACCTTTTTGACTAGCAAAGTCAATGGTGAATCCAAATTCACTTAACAACCGTGTTACTAATTTAACAAATGCAATGATTCCGTTAACAACTGTGGCTAGAGAAAGTCGTAAACTGGGGCAAGGTCACTTAACCCATGTTTCACTCAGCAGCCTAAATTTTGGGCTCCATTGTGGCCGTAACTCGAGGACTATCTGTACTCCTGTAAAGATATTTTCTGTAAAGAAACGCAGGGGTAGCTGCAGCTAAATATGTTTTTCCATTATTGTACCAATCTTAATATCTTCATAGGAGAGGAAGCCCAAAGGGCCACTACTGGCAATATTTATTTATTTGCCCAATGTACACAGCTGTCCATCTCACAAACAAGTGACTTTGGGCAGTGCACAGCAAGGCTAAGAAACAGTTACTTTAATAAATAGTAAAATAATTTTCATTATTATGGTTGGTCACACAGTCGGCCGGATGTCCTGCCCCGATCTGGCATTTCTGTCCATTTAATGAGTCCTTCCAGAGGACTAGTTGGGATGTTGATGTTTGATGGTGTTAAAGGTTATTATAGTTATAAAAAATATTTTTGAAAAAACTATGAACAACGAAGTTGGAAAGAAGAAATATTAAGGAGGAGGAGATGTTAACCTTACAGGAGCCACCTCAAAAACTCACCAGTCCTGTTTGGGGTCCCCAGGCCTGATTGCGCAACCAGTATTGAGGGACCTTCGGAAGGTCAAAAGACATGAAGCCAGTTTTAATTTGGAGGAAGAATATTCCACAAAGCAGGAGCCAAAACAGAAAAGACCACGCACGTAGGATCTGCCACATATAGTGTCCTAGCTAGTGAGAGCCGCAACATATCGCTGTCTCTGCTATATACTGGCAAAACAACTGTTACAGGCTCTTAACACCCTCTCCAGGAAACTTATACAAACCCAGATAGCCCTTAAATAATTGTGGCCTGAAGGTATTTGATCATAGCCCACATGGATTACATATCACAAATAAAACCTTAGAACTTAGAATAACTTTGTCACTTTGAAGGTACACTAATTGGCATTCATTAAAATGAAATTTCGTTTCCTACAGCTCCACTTTATTTTTGTTCATTTGATCTAACTCTTTCTCAAATTTCATTCTTTCCAACTAGGGAATAATCCAAGCAATAAAAATAATGGATATGCATCAGGCAAATGTTATGTTTTGGCTATTTAGTGTTGTTTTTTTAAATGGTAAAAAATGGTTTCAGAGTACTTCAAAAATGCAAGAGATTTACAATCCATATCACACTGGAAGAAATAATATTCTGAATTACCAGACTATGCCACCCAAGCCACCATAGCTTGTTCAAAAAGCATGGCTTGTTCTAAATCAGGGTTTCCCAACCTTTGTGACTTTAAAACGTGTGGACTTCAACTCCCAGAATTCCCTAGGTGGTCTTGCTGGCTGGGGAATTCTGGGAATTGAAATCTATACATCTTAAACTTTCTTTTGTTTTTCCTTGAAGACATTTTACTTTTCATCCAAGAAGTTCTAAGTTAGAACTGAAGAAGCTTCTTGGATGAGAAGTGAAACGTCTTCAAGGAAAAACCAGGGAAAGTCCAGTTGCCTTTTGGAAAAAAAAAACCCTTTGGGACCTGAGAATCACCACAGACACACATCTTAAAGTTGCCAAGGTTGAGAAACTGCTCTAACTGGATTCTTAGAGCATGAAAGCCAAAATCAAGGAAGTCTCGTTATAGTTTTGTTGAGGTGCATGAACTCAGTCAATATACTTTATTGAATACGCTACAAAAATGGGCAACACCTTAGCAAGGTGACCAGATCTCCATCTCTTCAAGAAGCCAATTTTGCCGTAATAGAACTTTGCAGTACAACAGCTGCCACCCATCCCATCAAATTCTGTTCTTCCCGATAGTCTTATTTTTCTATGGAAACCAATCAGTTACAGATACTTGTGTATATCTATTACCTGTGTTTCCCTGAAAATAAGACCCTGTCTTATATTTTTTTGAACCCTGAAATAAATGCTTTGCCTTATTGCCATGCGCGCAAAAGCCCAATTGGGCTTATTATCAGGGGGGTGTCTTATTTTGGAGGAAACAGGGTATATGGATAGAAAGATTAGATAGATAGAAAAATTAGACAGATGAGAGAGAGAAGATAGCTAGCTAGCTAGATAAATATAAGCTAAGCTGGGACCTTAGCCAGGATTTTAAACATTTTAACTAACAAACTTATAATGACACGGGAAAACACCCAAGATTTTAACGTTTTACATACACACACCTGCAAAAACTTAAGAAGAACATAGATAGAGATATAGATAGAAAGACAGAGAGACACACAGGCAGAGACAGACATGGATGGATGGATGGATGGAGATGGATAGATGATAGAAAGAGAGATGATAGAGAAAGAGAGACAGACAGACAGACAGAGATCAAGGATCTGAAAATTGCTAACTTCATGTCAGTTAAAAAGAAAATAAACTGGCAAAATGCAAGAGCGCCAGAAAAGGCTTTTGATAGCAGGTATATATATATATATATATATGTCAAGCTTTTCATTAATCCGAGTAGAAAGATCCCACATCTAAAGATCCCACATCTAAATCCCATTTGTTCCAAGACAAAGCTGGTTTTGTTTGAAAAGCCTACGCGAAAATGCAACACGTTGCCCCCCCCCCAATAAAACTCAACACCAATTAGTAAAAGGGAGTATTTCCAGTTCAGGCAGCCGCTAAGCATTCACCAGGCAAAGGCAGGCATCAGATCTGCCCAAAACAGCAACAGAAAACAATTCCTTAGAAAGGATAGTGGGTCCATCTCTGTATCTCACCCCAGCCCACCTGCCCCATGGAATTCCCTTCCCCCCCTCCCAGGGTCTGACAGGACCCCCACTCGAACCTTTCAACTTTCTGGGGAACCCTTAAAACCCAGTTCTTTCCCCAAGCACTGGGATGGGGGAGCTAAGAACAGGGCGAGAATGTGGAGGTGGCATCAGGAAAGTACAATGGTGCTGCCAGGTTTTCTTGGGATCGATCGATCGATCGATCTCCCATCTCACCTGAAGGGTTGATTTCCTGTTTCTTTGGGGTTTTTTTAAGGCTGTATACATTGTTTTGATCTTGGCTTACAGGCCACCCAGAATTTGTGTTCTGGGTGGCCTGTAAGGGAAGCTATGCAAAGGGAATGAATGAATGAATGAATGAATGAATGAATGAATGAATGAATGAATGAATGAATGGAATGAATGAGTCAGCTGGGTGACCGTGCCAGTGCCTGTCTCAGCCCAACCCACCTCACAGAGTTAGTGTGGGAAAAAGAGAAAGCAGGAGGTTTAGGGCCATGGTGGCGCAGTGGTTAGAATGCAGCATTGCAGGCTAATTCTGCCAACTGCCAGCAGCTCGACTATCACCGGCTCAAGGTTGATTCAGCCTTCCGTCCTTCTGAGGTGGGTAAAATGAGGACCCAGATTGTTGGGGGCAAGAGGCTGACTCTGTAAACTGCTTAGAGAGGGCTGGAAAGCACTGTGAAGGGGTGTATATGTCTAAGTGCTATTGCTCTATTAGGCATATTCCCCATGCAAAATGCTGGGATGAAATTACGTACCAATATTTATTATTTTAACCACACATTTTTAGGTGGTGAACACCCCAAATCCCCCTGCCTTCTCATTTCCCTACATCAACCTTACAAGGTAAGCTCACCCAGAAAGAGATTTTCCTAGAGACACCCAACCAGCTTTCGTTGATTCATTCAATTGTTCATCGCACAGCCAGCCATCGATGTTCAGACTGGACTTGGCATTTTTATCCATTTTTATTTTTATGAATGAACGGAAGCCAGCCAAAGTACATGGCTGGCTGGCTTGTGCGATGAGCATTGGGTGATTCTTAAGCCGGCCAGGTTCCTTTCTGGGTGAGCCTACCTTGTAGGGTTGTTGTTGTGGGGGGAAAAGAGAAGGCAGGGGGATTAGGCACGATCCCTTTTGCTTGGACATGATGCCTAATCCTCCTGCCTTCTCTTTTCCCCCTCACAATATATGGTGTGTATTGTATTGTATTATTGTATTGTATTGTGTATGTATTGTATTGTATTATTGTATTGTATTATTGCATTGTATATGTATTGTATTATTGTATTGCATTGTATGTATTGTTGTGTTGTATTGTATTGTATTGTGTATGTATTGTATTGTATTATTGTATTGTATATGTATTGTATTGTATTGTTGTATTGTATTGTTGTATTGAATTGTATTGTGTATGTATGTATGTATGTATATATATGCATGTAGGTGTATGTCTATGTGTGTGTGTGTGTGTATGGTATGTAGGTGTATGTGTATGTGTTATACACACATACAAGGTAGGCCTGTGCTGCCGTTTTTGTGATACACACACATACAACCACATATTTATTATTTAACCACATATTTTCAGGCCGAGGACACCCTGAATCCCCCTGCCTTCTCATTTCCCCACAACAACAACCCTACAAGGTAGGCTCACCCAGAAAGGAACCTGGCCGGCTTAAGAGTCACCCAATGCTCATCGCACAAGCCAGCCAGCCATGTTCAGACCAGATTCGGCCTTTTCATCCATTTTTATTTTTTGATAAATGAATGAATGAAAATCAGGTGGCTGAGAGAAGTACCCCCCCTCACTCTCACTCTCTCTCTCTGCCAGGCCTACCTCACAGGGTTGTTGTTGTGGGGGGGGAACAGGAGGAAGAGAAATAATAATAATAATAATAATAATACTAATACTAATAATACTAATAATACTATTATAAGAAAGAAGTATTAAAAGTATGTTCCCTGCCTGGAGTTCTATACATATATTTGTATATTATATATTATATATATAATATATTTATATTATATATATATATATATATGCAAAAAATTAAAATCTCGGGTGCTTTCCCGCGTCATGTTAAATAAGTTAGTTAAACTGTTTAAAATTTTAACCAGAATTTTAAACATTTTAACTAACTTATTTAACATGACACAGGAAAACACCCGAGATTTTATTTTTTTGCATATACACACCCACGAAATATATAATTTATATATATTTATATATAATTATATATAATATATATAATACTTTTTTAGTCAGGGTTTTTTCCTATGTAGATTAAGTTGTTTACTTGGCCATAGTGGGGTGTATATACATATATATATATACATACATACACACACATACATACATACATATTATATATATTATATTATATTATATTATATTATTATATTATTATATTATATTAATTATATTATATTAATTATATTATATTAATTATATTATATTATATTATTTATATTATATTATTATATTTATATAAATCTAAAAAAAAAACATAAAACCGGATCAGGAACCAGATAAGGGGGAAAAAAAGGGGGGAGGAAAAGAAACCAAGATAGGGATGGAGGGCGAGGCCTCCCTTCCCTGCCAAACCCTCCCCGGCCAAGGCTTACCTGGCGGTCAGCTGCCCCTCCGGCCATGACCGGCGCCGCCTCAGAGGGGTCGTTGGCGGGGGGGGACAGGGGGGGCTCGGCCTGGAAGGTAGGCCTTGCGCCGCCGCGGTGCCCGATGGGGCTTGTAGTCCTCCCAGCCCGTGCTAGGCCTGGGAGGGGCCCTCGCGTGCGTTTCCCCCCCACCCGGGGGAGACGGGCCTTTTTCCCCCCCACACGCCGCCTCGGATCCGGCGTGTGGCGGCTCGGTTGCCGCCGCCGCTGAGGCCGCCGCTCACTTCCTTGGCAACGCGGCCGCCCGCCCACAAGCCCTCACTTCCCTAGCGACCAGCGGCCTTGCCTAGCAACGGGCGCCACGCCCGGACACGCCCCTCCGGCTCTCCGAGGCGACGGGGAGGAGGGGCAACATCCGGGTGCTTTCCCCCCCAACTTCCGGAAGGAGGCCGCGCAAGGCGCGCCGGGCTCGCCTGAGAAGGAGGCCGCGGTTGGCTTCGCAGTTGCCCGGATGGGGTTGGTACTGAGAAGCCGGGGATCGGCGAGGCCTGTTTTCACGTCGGTTCAGAATCCCGACTGGGCCCCCCCAGGAGGCCTTCCACACCCGCGTTGCCCCCTTTGGGGATTGTTGCAGCTTTTGTAAAAGCCCAACGGAGCGCAAAGAATAGAATAGAATAGAATAGAATAGAATAGAATAGAATAGAATAGAATAGAATAGAAAATATGGAATGGAATAGAATAGAATAGAATAGAATAGAATAGAATAGAATAGAAAATATGGAATGGAATAGAATAGAATAGAATAGAAAATATGGAATAGAATAGAATAGAAGAATAGAATAGAATAGAATAGAATAGAATAGAATAGAATAGAATAGAATAGAATAGAATAGAATAGAATAGAATAGAATAGAATAGAATAGAAAATATGGAATGGAATGGAAGAATGGAATGGAATAGAATAGAATAGAATAGAATAGAATAGAATAGAATAGAAAATATGGAATGGAATAGAATAGAATAGAATAGAAAATATGGAATAGAATAGAATAGAAGAATAGAATAGAATAGAATACAATAGAATAGAAAATATGGAATGGAATGGAATGGAATAGAATAGAATAGAAAATATGGAATGGAATAGAATAGAATAGAATAGAAAATATGGAATAGAATAGAATAATAGAATAGAATAGAATAGAATAGAATAGAATAGAATAGAATAGAATAGAATAGAATAGAGAATGAAATAATGAATATGATTGAATGGAAAGGAATGGAATGGAATGGAATAGAATAGAATAGAATGAGACTGGTCTGGACTGGACTGGACTGGACTGGACTGGAAATAGAATAGAATAGAATAGAATAGAATATTGGAATGGATAGGATAGGATAGAAGAATAGAATAGAATAGAATAGAATTTTTATTGGCCAAGTGTGATTGGACACACAAGGAATTTGTCTTGGTGCATATTGTGAGATTTAAAATTCCCAAAATTTTATACTCACAACTCCAAGACAAGTCTGGTTAACAAAATCATAGATTTATTGGAGGAAAACATCAAAATAAATAAAAAAAAAGAAAGAAAAGCGGTTGCAAGCGCGGCCTCTTAGACTCTTCCGAAATAGCACAAAAAGCAGTTTTCAAGCTATACATTTTATACACCTTCACAATGCATGCAATGCCTAAGAAGCCCTCCCAACTCCCCCTTATTCTCTTAATTCATCCTTTAAGTTGTTTTACACTTAGATAATATAGACAATAGCTTTACTTGTAATTTTCACCTTGGACCAATAGATATTCCTGCCTCCTGATAGCAATTTTTGCCCAAGGCTTAAGTTCCTGTCTCCTGGGGAGCTCTTAGCAAGTCATAATACATTGTCTCCACTGATTACCATTTGTGGCCACTTTACATAGTCAGAAAACAGCAGACAGATAGTCTCACACTTTGGTATTACATTTGTTACAATTTATAAGAAAGAATAACCTTTATTTATTTCCTGTGATATGCTCTCAGTATACATAAAATAAAAGATATGTTCATCAAGAATCATAAGGTACAAGGGCTGAGCTATTAGTATTAGTATAGGTAGTCCTCAACTTATGAGCACCATTGAGCCCAAACTTTCTGTTGTTAAGCGAGACGTGTGAAATTTTGCCCCATTTTACGACATTTCTTGCCACGATTGTTAAGTGAATCACTGCATTTGGTAACTTAGTCACACGGTTGTTATGTGAATCCAGCTTCCCCACATTGACTTTGTCAGGAGGTCACAAAAGGGGATCACGTGACCTCGGGACACACTGCAACCGTCATAAATACAAGTCAGTTGCCCAGTGCCTGAATTTAGATCACGTGACCCTGGGGTTGCCACAAAGGATGTAAGAGTGAAAAACGGTCATAAGTCACTTTTTTCAGTGCCATTGTAACTTTGAACAGTCACTAAATGAGCTGTTGTAAATCGAGGACTACCTGTATTTATTAAATTTTTGTGCTGCCCATCTTATTGATACATCGACTCCTGGCAGTCCTCGACTTAACAAGCATTCGTTTAGTGACTGAACTTAACAATGGCACTGAAAAAAGTCCCTCAAATATTGGAACCCTGCTATCATGTCACCCCCAATCCTTCTTTTCATTAATCTAAACACACTCAATTCCTGCAACTGTTCTTTATATGTTTCAGCCTCCGGTCCCCTAATCAACTTTGTTGCTCTTCTCTGCACTCTTTCTAGAGTCTCAACATCTGTATCTCATCCATCTGTTCAACTACTGAAGTTCGCAGATGACACAATAGTGATTGGTCTCATTCGGGACAAGGATGAATCCGCATACAGATGGGAAGTTGAACAACTAGCCTCGTGGTGTGACCGGAACAATCTGGAACTGAACACACTCAAAACTGTAGAAATGGTGGTGGAGAAACCCTCCCATACTTTCACCTCTTACAATACTAGACAACACAGCATCAACAGTAGAGACCTTCAAATGTCTATGTTCTACTATATCTCACGACCTAAAATGGACACCCAACATCAAAAACATCATCAAAAAAGCACAACAAAGAATGTTCTTTCTGTGCCAACTCAGAAAGCTCAAACTGCCCAAGGAGCTGCTGGTCCAGTTCTACAGAGGAATAATTCCCTTAACACTGTCAAACTAGTTACTAAGTCTGCACTACTATTAATCTTCTCATCGTTCCCATCACCCATCTCCTCCCACTTATGACTGTATGACTGTAACCTTGTTGCTGGTATCCTTAAGATTTACTTACTTATTTGTTCCCTATGACTATCATTAAGTGTTGTCCCTTATGATTCTTGACAAATGTATCTTTTCTTTTATGCACACCGAGAGCGAATGCACCAAGACAAATTCCTTGTGTGTCCAATCACACTTGGCCAATAAAGAATCCTATTCTATTCTATTCTATTCTATTCTATTCTATTCTATTCTATTCTATTCTATTCTATTCTATTCTATTCTATTCTATTCTGTATCTGTGGAGGGGTTCAAACATATTGTCCCAGAGTAAGTTGTAAACATGTGTAAATGTTTGCAATAAAAACAGCAGAAAACAGAAAAAAGTGACCCTTTCTGGAGGAAGATGAAGGAGGTCCAAAAGTCCATCTCCAAAGGTAACAGGAGATTGTACTGTACTTTCCCTCCCACCTAGCAATCCATTGTACCTGTCTCCGTTGAGATGGCTCCCACACTTCCTCCTCTAGGGTTAATAAGAAGCCTTCCTGGATAGATATCCTGCAGAGCCCAAGCAGAAACCCAGGCAGGTAATGGCTTAATGTTTTTCTTTCCTTTCCTTCAAGGACTATAAAATCATCTCTCTGGATCAGGGGTCTTCAACCTTGGCAACTTTAAGCCTGGAGGACTTCAACTCCCAGAATTCCCCAGCCAGCTTTGCTGGGAGTTGAAGTCCACAAGTCTTAAAGTTGCCAAGGTTGGAGATCCCTGGTTTAGGGTCTCCTGCGTGGGCGGGGGGGTTGGACTAGATGACCTACAAGGTCCCTTCCAACTCTTGTTAATCTATTAAACCCTGCACTCTGTATTCTAGTCCTACTTTAGGGAATCTCAGTAACCTGTACGCCTTGCTTGGACCTGAAGATGTTGATGTGGATTGTTTTCCTGCCAATTCTCATTTCTCATCTGATATATTACAAGAGCCAAAAGAAGTTCACAGGAATCCTGAAACCCAGACTAACCCAGGAAGAACTGGAATATGGTGGGTATCTTTCCTTTGAGCTCCTCAAGAGATGGAGGCTTAAGGGTTAAGCATCAGACTTAAAGTCAAAACAGGATCCTGGCAACGTTGTCTATCTGCAGGGATGACATCATCAGCCAATGATATCTTTATGAAATTGGCATAATGGTCATTACATTCTGATTCTACCGTGTTTCTCCGAAAATAAGACCCTGTCATATTTTTTTGAACCCATAAATAAGCGCTTGGCCTTATTTTCGGGGAGGTCTTATTATTTTGGGGTGCATGGAGCAAGATGGGGCTCCTCTTGCCATCTTACGTGATTTCCAGCTCTGCATTTAAATATTTTTGGGGAGGGCTTATTTTCGGTGGGAGGGCTTATTTTAGCGCATGCGCTCAAAAGCCCAATTGAGCTTATTATCAGCGGATGTCTTATTTTCAGGGAAACAGGGTAGCTACGTTCACGTGAAATGTTATGAATCCTTAATAAGACCATGTGTGGAATTCTGCATCCAGTTTTGGTCACCACATTACAAAAAAGATGTTGAGACTTTGGAAAAAGTGCGGAGAAGAGTAACTAGGCTGATTAAAGGCCTGGAGACTAAAACATTTGAAGAAGGATTGGAGGAATTGGGGTTTGGCCAGTCTAGAGAAAAGAAGGACTGGGGGGGATAGACATGATAGCAGTCGTCCAGTATTTGAGGGGCTGCCCCAAAGAAGAGGGGGTCAAATTATTCTCCAAAGCATCAGAAGGGCAGGACAAGAAACAATGGATGGAAACTAATCAAGGAGAGAAGCAACTTAGACCTTCCTAACAGTGAGAACAATTGATCAGTTGAACAGTTTGCCTTCATAAGTTGTGAAGTCCCCACAACTTTAAGAAAAGACTGGACAGCCAACTTGTGTGAAATGGTATAAGCAGGGTCTCCTGCTTGAGCAGGGGGTTGGACTAGAGGACCTCCAGGGTTCCTTCCAGCTCTATTCTGATTGATTGACCTTGGTAGGTTAATGGGACAGTATTTCTCAACTTCAGCCATTTGAAGATGCATGGACTTCAACTCCCAGAATTCCCCAGCCAGCATTTTGAAATCCACATATCTTAAAGTGGCCGAGGTTGAAAAAGCCTGTTATGATCCCTGGACCTTCTTCCTCCTCTGAGGAATCTTTCTTAGAAGACCCCATGAAATTTGAACTAGGATATAACAGCCTTCTCCAACGTGGGCCTTCTTGGGCTTTAGTGCTGGCAGGGGAATTTGGGAGTTGTTGTCCCAAATGTTGAAGGTTTAATGGTGATATGGGGCACCAAAGGTTAAAGAAAGCTACGGATACAGATTAAGAGAGTTGGAAGGGACCTTGTAGATCATCTAGTCCAACCCCACTTCCCCAAGCAGGAGATCCTACCTACACCATTTCTGACAGATGGCAGTCCAGTCTCTTCTTGAAAGTCTCCAGTGATGAAGCTCCCACATCTTCTGAAGGCAAGCGTTGGTTGATTGCTCTGTCAGAAAATTTATCCTTATTTCCAGGTTGAATCTCTCCTTGTTCAGTTTCCATCCATTATTCCTTGTCTGGCCTTCAGGTGCCTTGGACAATAGCTTGACTCTCTGCTCTCTGTAGCAGCCCCTCAAATATTTGAAGATGCTATCCTGTCTCCCCTGGTCCTTCTCTTCACTAGACTAGCCAGGCCCAGTTCCTGCAATGGTTTATCGTATGTTTTAGCCTCCAGTCCCCTCATCATCCTGGTTGCTCTTCTCTGCACTTTTTCTAGAATCTCAACATATTTTTTTATAGTATGGTGACCAAAACTGGATCCAGGACTCTAGGTGTGGCCTTACTAAGGCTTTATAGAGTGGTATTTGTACTTCCCGTGATCTGGATTGTATCCCTCTGTTCATGCAGTTTAGGATTGCATTGGCTTTTTTGGTTGCCGCCGCACACGGCTGGCTCCCATTTAGCTGGTTGTCCACTAAGACTCCAAGATCCCCCTCACAGTTACTGCTACTAAGCCTGGTTTCCCCCACTCTATATGTGTACTTTTGGTTGTTGTTGCCTAAGTGGAAGACTTTACTTTCCGCTACATTGAATTTCATTTTGTTAAATACAAGGCACAGGTGGAACAGGATTGGGAGCCCATCATTCTTGCTGTTTTCTTCTGAACCCAACACCCACCGTCCTCCTATGGATAGTAAACCTTGTTATCTCTTTGCAGTGAAGAGCGTGGTGATGCTCCTGTCAGAACTGAAGGAGGAGCAACAAATCCAAGATCAACACAGCAGTTACAATGTGCCCTCGTTGGTTGTAGAAGGAACGGAGGAGCCTGGGGCTCAAGTGAGAAGAGGACTTCTCCTAGAGTTGCTATGTAAACAGAAACACTCTAAGTCAGCTCCCCTACCCCCCAAACTGAAGTCTGTTAACCCTGATCTAGCACCAAAATTGTACTAACCAGTAGATAGTAGATACTCAGAGAGATAGTTATGTGCCATCAAATTGGTGTTAATTCTTCACGATCACATAGTTTGCCTTTAGAATGTTCTGTCCTCACCTGGTCCTTTAGGTCTTCCAATGGTGTCCTCACCCCTATTGAGTCCATCCATCATGGTCATCCCTTCCACTTTTCCAAACTTTATGGACTTCTCAAAGGAATTGATCCTGACATTGATTGATTGATTTGCTAGCAAGTTAGTGTCACCTTTTGGGAACCATATGGATTGATCTCCAAGATGAACTGTGCCCAACCAGGTCCTCCAGGTCTCCTAATGGTGCCCCCACCACCCTTGTATGCTCTTATATACTGTCACCCTTAGTGAACTGCCCTCAAGTATGAAGTCATAGTTGACTCTTGAGATAAGATTTTTCTCCATGGTAATCCATCCCCAACTTGGTCCTGCAAGGTGACTCCAACCATCCATCGTCCCTCCATCTCACTGCTGGTCCTCCTCTTCTTCTCTTTCTTTTCATCTTGGCCAACATTATAGCCTTTTCCAGAGATTTGGGTCTTCATATTGATTATTTTCCACCGTTAGCAACCACTTAGATTTTCTCCAAGACAGATTCTCCAAGACTATCTGTCTTCAGCATAGACTTCAGGTCTTCTAATGGTGCTCTTATCACCACTGTAACTGAGTCCATCCACCTTGGTCCTCCTCTTCTTCCATTTTCCAAGCATTATGGACTTCTCAAAGAAACTTGGTTCTGACAGTATGTACCATCACGTCAATGTCGCCTCTGAGTGGTCATATGGATTGACCTTCTGCAAGATGATCTCCAAATGATGTCCTTGTAAACACTGCATGCTCTTATACACTTATCACCCTTGATTATGTGCCATCAGGTATGAAGTCATAGTTGACTCCTGGGGACCAAGTAGATTTTCTTCATGATGGTCTGTCCCCAACCTGGTCCTTCAGGTTTTCCTGTGATGACTCCAGGACCACCATAACTAAGGCCCTCCAACTTGATCATCCTCTTCTTCGCTTTCTTTACACTTTTCCCAACATTATGGACTTCTCAAAGGAGGTAGGTCTTCACACTGATTTGTTGATTAACAGGCTGGAACCTGGAACTAAGGAGAAATTTCCTGACAGTGAGAACAATTAACCAGTGGAACTGCTTGCCACCAGGAAGCTCTGAATGCTCCAACACTGGAAGTTTTTAAGAAGAGACTGGACAGTCACTTGTCTGAAATGGTGTAGGGTCTCCTGCTTGAGCAGGGGGTTGGACTAGAAGACCTCCAAGGTCCCTTCCAACTCTTTTATCCTTTCCTTCCCTCTCTCCCAGCATCGGAGCTTCCTCCAGGGAGCTGGGCCTTCACATCCTGCACTTGAATTAAAATAGAAATAGAATAAATAATTTGGAACAAAAACTATAAACTAACCAGATCGGCAAAATACAAAGAAAATCAATATAAAATGTTTTACCATTGGTATTTGGCACCTTCTAGACTGGCAAAATTTTATCCAAATTTAAACCCCAAATTGTTGGAAATGTGGACAAAAACAAGGCACCTTTTTTCATACATGGTGGTTATGTTCCGAAATGAAAAAATATTGGATGAAAATACAGTGATACAGGAAGTAACAGGCTTCCAGATAAAATATACACCAGAACTGTTTCTTCTAGGAATAATGAGAAGGAAATATGGAAAAAACAACAACAACATATACTGTATTATTCTACATATGGCAACGGGGGCAAGATTGACATTTGCGCAATGTTGGAGAAGCTCAAATATACCCTCTGAAGATTTAATAATTAGAAAAATATTGGGTTGCGCCGAGATGGACAAAATGACACTTGAATTGAAAGGACTGATGGATTCGGATTTTTACGTAATATTGGAGAAATGGTATAATTGGATCGAGAAATAGAAAAAAAAGGAAATAACAGATAATAGATTTAGTAAAATTATAGAGTATAGGAGAACACAAGTGTGATTATATGTAAATGGTTACAGTCATGCACAAGAGTTGAATAAGAATTGTTTGTTAAAACTCAATAAAACTCAATTAAAAAAAAACAGAATAATTAGAGTGATTTGTGCCTTCGGAGTGAGGACTCCAAATTGGTTTGTTTGATGATCCATTCATTAGCTGTCCACAATATTCTCAGGAGTCTTCTCCAACAAGATACAGATAGTCCTTGACTTGCAACAGTTCATTTAGCGACAGTTCAAAGTTACGTCGCTGAAAAAAGTCACATGACCCTTTTTCAGTATCACCATCACACGTCACGTGTTCAAAATTCAGACTCTTGGCAACTGACTCATATTTACGACGGTTGCAAAGTCCTGGGGTCACGTGATCCCCTTTTGTGACCTCCTGACAAGCAAAGTCAAGGAGAGAAGCCAGATTCACTTAACAACCGTGTTACTGACTTAACGACTGCCGTGATCCACTTAACATCTGTGGCAAGTAAAGTCGTAAAGTGGGGCAAAACTCAGTGTTCCACTTAGCAACAGAAATTCTGGGCTCAATTGTGGTCATAGGTCGAGGACTACCTGTATTCAGAACTCTGAAAACCTGGGTTGGTGCATCTATAGCAAAAGTAAAAAACGAGAATGTTTTATTTTAGAAAAGACTATTTTATTTCAGCTTTTAGACTGTGATTTCTGTAAAAATACAAAACCCTTCAAAAATACCTCATTTTTATTCCGAACCATGTTTTAAAAAATATATATATATATGCGTTTGGCAGCCCGCTTCTCATTAGAGGCTTCAATGCTAACTAGTTCTGAAGATACAAAATCACATTACAGATCCCGGCAAATTCAGATTTAGTCTTCGTAGTCCAAGCGGAAGGGATGGCGATTAAATCCGTTCTGGAAAAAGGTAAATGAAAACCTGCCAAATGTTAAATCGGTTACAACGGTGAATTAAATCGTCTTGTTTGCCACTGCTGAGCTCCAGAACACTTTTTTGTGATTTTTACTGACACTGCCGGCGTAAAATACTTGTGCGCTAAAGGAGCACCAGTTCAGACATTCATTCTGAGGTAAGAAGGCTGCGAAAAGGGAAGGAAGAAAGTCAAATGTATTCCGAGAATTCCTTGATTCAACCACAGCAGGGGGGGGAAAAAAAGGGATTTTCCGAGGAGTTGCTCTGTTCTCCCAGGTCAGACTATTTTTTAAAAAAACAAAACAGCACCAGGATGCTGGTCCCGAGACCCGAAGCCCATCGTCCTCCGTGGGTTATAATTCATCCCGCAGCTTAGGGGGGTAGTCCATGCCAAAAAAGGAAGACGGCCTCCGGTGCACGTCCCTCTCCCGTTTCACGAAGGCGGTGAAGGAGGAAACGCAGTTGCCGATAAAATGGTCGGACTGGCCGAGGATATACAGATCTATCTGGGCCACTTCGGGTTGCAAATGGACCACTTTTACCTGCGATGAGAAAAAAGCCACAATGCCTTATTTTATTTTATTTACATCCCTCCTTTCTTACTTTCTATAAGTAACTTGTTCGTCAATATATCTAAGACAATTTCCTCCTCTCATTTGCACCACAACAACCTTGTGAGGTAGGCTGAGCTGAGAGTGAGTGACTGGCCCAGTCACCCAGTTGCCTTTCATACCTAAGGCGGAACTAGAACTCACCATCTCCTGGTGATTGGCCCAAAGTCACCCAGCCACTTTTCATGCCTAAGGCAGGACTAGAACTCACCATCTCCTGGTGATTGGCCCAAAGTCACCCAGCTGGCTTTCATGCATAAGGTGGAACTAGAACTCACCATCTCCTGGTGAATGGCCCAAAGTCACCCAGCCAGTTTTCATGCCTAAGGCAGGACTAGAACTCACCATCTCCTGGTGAATGGCCCAAAGTCACCCAGCCGGTTTTCATGCCTAAGGCAGGACTAGAACTCACCGTCTCCTGGTGAATGGCCCAAAGTCACCCAGCCGGTTTTCATGCCTAAGGCAGGACTAGAACTCACCATCTCCTGGTGAATGGCCCAAAGTCACCCAGCCGGTTTTCATGGCTAAGGCAGGACTAGAAGTCACCATTTCCTGGTGATTGGTGCAAAGTCACCCAGCGGGGTTTCGTGCCAAAAGTGGAACTAGAACTCGCTGTCTCCTGGTTTCTAGCCTGAACCATTAACCATTTTTCTTGGAAATAAAGGACCACAAAAAAACCACAAATGTGAGGTATGGAGGTGCCTATCACCCTAGAGACAAGATGCCTGACATCAGCCATCTCCATCTGCTGATCCCTGATGCTGCGTAGGATGACATAATATTCATTTTCCTACAGCCAAACTATTTTTTAACTTGCGTAACTATTTGGCTTCCCAATATCAAATGTGAAAGTTTTTTTTTTCTTTTGGAGTTTTACTTAGTCATTTTTCCAATTATTTTGCCCCAAAATGGGCTAGATGATGTGTGGCTGAGGTTGCTGGATTTGCCATTGGTTCTTTCTTTTTAATTCTTTTATAATTATTGTATTGTTTGTAATGTTGTTATGTACACTGTCAGGAACTGGGCTGTATCTAAATTAAATTACAATTAAATTTTGGGGCATGATCCGGCCTCCAAATGCTGAGTTTTGCTCTTAGCTGTGCAGGTAGACCTCGACTTACAACGGTTTGTTTAGTGACCGTCCCAATGGTCATTAAAACAAGTGATTTATGACCATTATTCACACTTATGACCGTTGCAGCGTTCCCCACGGTCCCATGATTTACATTTGGATGCTTGACAACTGACTCATATTTATGACGCTGGCAGTGTCCAGGGGTCACGTGACCTTCTGACGAAGGGGAAGCCAGATTCACTGAACATCTGCAATGATCCACTTAACGACGGTGGCAAGAAAGGTCGTAAAATGGGACAAAACTCACTTAACAAATGTCTCCCTTAGCCACATAAAACTCTGGGCTCAATTGTGGTCGTAATTCGAGGACTGCCTGCACACCCCTGTCAACACTGGCAGAGAGAAGCAGAATTTTCTTCGATCGGCGGTGGAGATTACCTTTCCTTCGAAAAGCTGCTGTATCTCTTTGGTGTAGGGCTCCGAGTCGGTGGCCACGTACACGGCTTGGGCCTCCACCTTCTCCACCCAGAGTTCCAGGGCACGCTTGATCTCTTTCAGATCCGGCAAACACATATCCATGGTCAGGGGGGCGGCAGTGTTGCGATTGTAGCCCACGCATTGTGGTGACGCCATCAGATGCGACCCTGCAGTGCCCTCCTTCAGCAGATTGCAGGCGTTTTTCTAACAGGAGGCAAAAAGAAGGGAAAAATTAAAAAAAACAGTCAGTGCTGGCTGATAAATCTTCGTATCGATGTGATGAGCTTCGGGGATCCATGATTTCGTAGTTGCGCGACTTAACCTCGTTTAGCGACGGCACAGAATAAAAGTCACTTACGACCGTCCCAAAGGTGCTTTTTTTCAAGAGGCAACTGGACTATCATATATGGTGGACCTGCAAGAAAGTGAAGGCTTTCTGGATAAAAATTTGGTGGGTTATGCAAAATGTTTTGAAGAAAAAAACTCCAATTTTCTCCTCAATTGTTTTTATTGGGCATAGTTAAGGGCTTTTCAATGGGTGAAACAAAATTGATATTGTACATGGTGACAGCAGCTAGGTTACTGATTGGTCAATATTGGAAAAGGGATGTTTTGCCTACTGTTGAAGAATGGACTTTGAAGGTGGCCAGTTTTGCAGAAATGGCGAAGATATCAGCATACTTAAAAGACCGGACTCAAGAGACTTATGCATGGGAGTGGAAGAAATGGATAGATTATGTGCAGAATAAATACCAAACTAGGAAATATCAGATAGCTTTTAGCTGAACGTTGTGTAGAAATGTATAGTATATAGGGGGTAGAATAGCTTAATGTTATGTAGAAATGTATAGTACACAGGGGGGAGAATAGAAGGGTGGTAAAGTATGATATAATATGATGTGGATTTGGATTTCACCTTGGGGAAGTCATGGGAGGAGGGGAGGGTTAGGGAGGGGGGGGAACGGGAAAATATGTATTTGTAAAACTTTTCCAATTAAAAAAAAAAAAAAGAGGCAACTGGACTTGCTGGTTTTTCCTTTGAAGAAGTTTCGCTTCTCATCCAAGAAGCTTCTTCAGCTCTGCCTGGATGGTGGGGAACGGAAGGATTTATACTTCCATTCCATCAGGGCTAGATCCAGCAGTCCACCTGCATTTCAAAGACACAGGCCACTCTTTTGGAGACAGCAAAGTTCACATTTTGGAGAGAGAGGACCGCTGGTTTGGAAGAGGGGTCAAAGAGGCCCCTGTGTCCAAACTGAACAGTCCTCCCTCAACAGCGGGGTAGGGATACAACACCAGCTAACTTCTGTCTACAACACGGTCCTTTCAACAGTTCCAAGAAGGGTCCACAGCCATTTGCACCACTCGGGGGATCCTGAGAGCACAGCTAAACCTCCGCGCATGGTCTTTGGGTCTCTGCTGTGGGGGGCAGGCATTGCGTTTTGGGCCCGTGCCTGCTTTGGCACTCGGTCTGGAAAAGGTATCACTGCCCTATACTATATACTATTCCGGACAAGCGACTGTCCGGTCTCTTTCTTATTGATTCAATCTTTTGGCTTTGAAATTGGTGTGGCAGCCAAAGACCAACACAATCGTGGGGAGGGAACCAAACCTCTGTATCGGTACGTACCCAGTCTGAGCCCACCCGCAGATGAATTCCCACGTACGGTCTGATCAGGAGTGACTTAATATAGAACTCTCCTTTCTCCACCATCTCATCGGACCAAACCACGTAACGCTGCAGGGGCCGGTTCTCTTCCAGGACAGGAAACTGTGCCGGGGCACCCGGGAGGGCGAGAATGGGATGTTCAGAGGGTGGAAACCTAGGAGAAAACAGAGGAGAAAGAAAAACGTAATTATTCGTCCTTTCTCTTGGTGACCAAAGGAAAAAAGACCTGCCAGCCTGATCGAAAGTCTGAATCAAGTGGACGAGAGATCTCTGAAGCAGGGAAATCTGTTTACCTTTAATATATATATACAGAATACTTTATTGGCCGTGACTGGACACACAAGGAAATTGTTCCCCAGTGTACATGCAAAGCACCAGAGTAATAATAATCATAATAAAGATACCAATAAGAGGGGGTAGAAGAGAAGGATGATGATGATGATGATAATACAACCATACAACATGGTTAGACATACTTAGACATAAAAAAATAGTGTGAGCATTAAGTGTTCAGAAGAGTGATGGCACAGGGGAAAAAAATGTCTTTGTGTCTAATTGTTTTGGCAGGCAATGCCCTCTAGTGCCATCCCAAGGGTGGGTGGGGGGAATTGAAACAGTTTATCTCCAGATGTTGTCCCCAATTCGGGTCTGAGCCTGGCGCCGAAGCCAATGATGGACGCCAGACACAAGGTGCAGGTTTTCTGATTGCTTTTTATTGGAGTACTCCAAGGGAAAGGGCTCCTGGCCAAGAGAGCCAAGAACAAAGGATTAAGAAAGCTTTATACCTTTTCACTAAAAGAGAAGGCGGGACAAGGCGAGACAATATGAAATATCATCTAACAAACATTTTAGTAATAATTCTACAATTTGTTCTGTTGGTCTCTAGCTGTCCCTATTCCTAAGCCTTGGTTAATGAATGCCCCAGGAGCTATCTAATACACATTTAATTGGCTGCAGGCCATCTATACTCCTAATTGTTAGCTGAGGCCTGCAACTTGTCTAACTCTTTGTTACTTTTATCAGCTTTCTAACTACCCAGAATTGTTACAAGATTTACACAGGCATATTTCCTGTAGATAAACATTCTTTGTTCTTGTCAGACACACTCCGCAATTACAGGCTTCCTGATTTACTTTCAAGTGTGTGTCATGACCTGGCTTTATTTTAGCATACAGCCCATCAAGGATGTGAAGGCTCTGTAGATATTTTCTCAGCCCCTTTTTTGACCATGCAGTATTAAATATATAGGTCATCCATCTCACTAAAAAGCGATTCCAGGTGGCTTAAAAGAGAGGTACAAAGATTAAAACATTAAATAAATCACAGTTAAATCAGTGAAAAACCAGGATACTATGGGATGGAGGCGGGCTCTTTTTCCTACTCCTAGTCCACTCGCCACCTCTAATGTGGAACATCCCTTTTGGTTCCTGGGCTCATTGTTAATAGCCTGTTCCTGGTTTTGATGGAGATAAGCCATTTTGAGCCTTCAGGAAATGAGCAGCCAGGGAGGATAAATCCCGTCCCACTTCCTAGATTGGCAATGTTACTAAGGATAATAAAATGTTTGCAATCCAAAAAAACAACAACACGTCGGGGAACTGTCACCACACAGAGAGAAATGAATAAACTGTCTTGCTCTATAGACCTCAAACAAGGAACTCTGAGAGCCACTTTGTTCTAGGGGTTAAAGCACCACTTTAGAAAGTGGGAGACCGTGAGTTCTAGTCCCACCAGAGGCATGAGATCCAACTGGGTGACTCTGGACCAATCACCAGGAGACAGTGAGTTCTAGCTCCACCTTAGGGATGATGAAAACCAGCTGGGTGACTTTGGACCACTCCCTCTCCCTCAGCCCAACCCACCTCACAGGGTTGTTGTTCTGGGGAATATAGGAGGAAGAACCCAAAGGTGCTTTTTCAGGAGGCAACTGGACTGAAAAAGCACCTCTGGGACAACCTGGATGACTGAGAATCTCTGTAGACTTATAGGAGGAGGATGTTATGTTGGATGTGTTCGCTGCATTGAGTTATTTGTAAAAATAATAAATGTAGGAAACAAATAAATAAATAAGGGACATTGTTAAGACACCACCGTTAAAAAGAGACTTCCTTGGGATTTGATCAGGAGCTGAAAACTTTGCAAACAATCAACATCCTAAAAAAGATTCTGCTTTTTTTATGGTTTACTTTTTAGTTGAAATCAATAAGAATCCTAGTTAAACCTGGCCTTTCTTCTCCTAGCCTCAGTGATCACATAATGTTGCATTAAGGTACCTCATTGTTTAAAAATTGCTATATTTTATTTATTCAGGGGGTGGGGGGGAGAAGGCAGGATTTGCCCCTCTCTAATCTCACTTAAATGTGATTGTCCTGCCCCGTGAGCAATTTCCAACTTTGCTACCTTTGGTTCCATTTGTCTTTGTAAAAGGAGCTGAAGGAGAGGCCTCCGAATATCTCCGACATATCAAACTCCACTGCAAATTGATCCCAGAAAGGCCCAAAGGGATTCCCGTCCTGCAAAAAGAAACAAGTGGAGGTTGAAAAAGGAAGGCAGGACCGTTCCTGAAAATCCATACAGGTAGTCCTCGCTTTACGACCACAATTGAGCCCAAAACTTCTGTTGCTAAGCGAGACATTGGTTAAATGAGCTTTGACCCGTTTTACGACCTCTCTTGCCACAACTGTTAAACAAATCACGGCGGTTGTTTAGTAAGTAACCCAGTTGTTAAGTGAATCTGGCTTCTCCACTGACTTTTGCTTGTGAGAATTTTGCAAAAGGGGATTGCCTGATCTTGGGACACTGCCACCGTCCGTCATAAATAGGAACCAGTTGCCGAGCATCTGTGTTTTGAGCATGTGATCATGGGGATGCTGCAAAGGTCGTAACTGTGAAGCACAGTCGTAAGTCATATTCTTCAGTGCCATTGTATCTTTGAACCGTCACTAAACAAACTCTTGTAAGTCGAAGAGTCTCTGTATAAGGTGGCAATATAGCTTTATTTTAACCAGTTTATTTATTTCTTCGCATCCCACCTTTATTATTTTACAAATAACTCAAGGCAGCTGTTCTGTCCCCAACCACACGCACATACACCAACAGACGTTCAAGAGTTAAAGACCAAACCAGCCGGCAAAATCCTTTTCCTTATGATAACGGAACTTGGCAACAACCTAGTGGCTGCCTGCCAAGAGTTTATTATTTACGAAGAGGAGAGATAACTTCTCCCCACTCCTGGTACATCAAAAGAAACAGCTCAATAATTACGGAGTCAATCAAGTCCAGAGATAATCCAGCAAAGTCTATAGCAAAAAGTCTGGCAATGCAGAATGGCGTGGAAGCTTTCAGCTTTGTCCGTCACAGAGTCTGAATGGCCACCTCACCCCCTTTTATACCCTGTGGGGTGTGGTCCAGTGACTCAGCCTAATCTCGGGCACGCCTTTTCTTCTGTTGCGCGCACTTATCTCTGCGACGCTGGCGTGGATCCAGCCAAGATTCATTACCCTCATCACTGTCCATCTGTGGCTGCGTGGACGTGCTTGGCCCCGGCCCTATCTCTTGCCCTTCGGCGGACACCAAAGGCATTGCCAGAGAGGAGGGTCCTGGAGAGGGAGGCCTTGCCAACTCCTCTCCTTCACTCTCGGAGTCCTCTCCTGCCGATGACACAGGCTCAGGTAACTGAGCCACAATAGCAGCGAACAGATCCAACCCAGCTTCCGCCTCCTATTTTCCCCACAACAACCCTGTGAGGTGGATCGGGCTGAGGGAAAGAGTGTGGTCCGAAGTCACATAACCCTGGGGACACTGTGACCGTCATAAACGTTGAGTCAGTTGCCAAGCGGTTGAATTGGGATCACACAAACTGTGGGGATTCTGCAGCGGTTGCAAGGGTGAAAAATGGTACTCAGTCACTTTTTTTCCAGTGCTGTTGTAACTTTGAATGGTCACTAAATGGAACCGTTGTAAGTCGAGGACTACCTGTACCAACGGGATAGCTAAACTCAGAATAGAAATATGGAGGGGGGGGAGAGAAGTGGCAGAAATAATTCACAAAGCACATAAGATAGTCCTTAACTTACAACCATTCATTGAGTACAAGTTCTCACACTTACAAGCATTGTAGCATCCCTATGCTCAGGAGCTTGGCAACTGGCATGTACTTGTGACAGTTGCAGCATCCTGTAGACATGTGATCATCATCTATAACAGTGTTTCCCAACCTTGGTAGCTTGAAGATGGGTGGACTTCAACTCCCAGAATCCCCCAGCCAGCAGCGCTGGCTGGGGGATTCTGGGAGTTGAAGTCCACCCATCTTCAAGCTTCCAAGGTTGAGAAACACTGCTCTATAACTTTCCCAGCCGGCTTCTAACCAGTGAAATCAATAGGAGAAGCCAGATTCACTTAACAACTGCATGATTCACTTAACAACTGCGGCAGTAAAGGTCATAATCTGGGGCACGGCTCGCTCAACAACTGCCTCGTTTAGGAAATTTTGGGCTCGACTGTGGTCGTAAATCGAGGAACCACCCATATGGTTTGGAACACAATGGCCAACGGAATGGGAAAAATCAAGAATTACAGGTAGTCCTCAACTTACAACAGTTCATTTAGCGACCGAAGTTACAACCGCACTGAAAAAAAGGGACTCGTGACCCTTTTCCACCGTCACGTTTGCAGCATCCCCAGGGTCACGTGATCAAAATCCAGACTCGTATTTATGACGGTCGCAATGTCCCGTGGTCATGTGATCCCCTTCTGCGACCTTCCGACAAGCAAAGTCAAGGGGGAAGCCAGATTCACTTAACAACCGGGTTACTTACTTATCAACTGCAGTGATTCACTTAACAACGGTGGCAAGGAAAGTTGTAAAAAAGGGGCAAAACTCAATCAACAAGCATCTCACTTGGCAACATAAATTTTGGGGTAAATTGTGATCGTAAGTCGAGGATTACCTGGCTTTATCTTTGTTTCTAAGTAGAAAAGTTCTTGAATTCTCCCAGATCTTCCTACCTTCATAGGGCAGGTGTTTTTGTCAGGGCTTCTCTGAGCTGCCGCTTCGAAGCAATAGGCCACTCTCTTGCCAGGCGGCCAGTGGGTGGGTGCCAGCTTTTCCATAAACTCCTCCAAGCTAATGACGCGGTGGTATTCTAGCAGGGGGGCCAGCTTGAAGTATTCTTGGTAGGGAACATGTAGCTGCAATAAAAAGGAACCCACATTTACACAAATAGGCTGAAGACATAATTACTTAACAATAGCTGCAAGCTAAATGTTGGAGATGTGAATGTGATGATGCAACTTATTATCATATATGGTGGACTTGTAAGAAAATCAGGGCATTTTGGATAAAAATTTGGTGGGTGATGCAGAATATTCTGAAAAAAAGGTTGAAATTTACTCAATTGTTTCTATTGGGTATAACGACGGACTGTACAGTATTAGAGACTAAACTGATCTTGAACTTAATATCAGCAGCTAGGCTGCTGGTAGCTCAATATTGGAAGAAGGACTCTTTGCCTACTATTGAGTGGACACTGAAAGTAACGAATTTAGCAGAAATGGCGAAAATTTCAGCGTATTTGAAGGACTATACACAAGAAAGATACGTATCGGAATGGAGAAGATGGATTGATTATATTCAAAATAGGTATCAGACAAGAAAATATCAAATAGCTTATGAATGAATGTTAAGTATGTTATCCATAGTGGAGTTAAGGTTTCAGGGGGGGATTTAGTAGTCTAAGGATAGATAGGTTAATTTAGCTTATGATTGTTAACTGAAATACCTTGTATTTTGCTTTGGGAAGTCTGGGCGGGAGGGTGGGATGTGGGGAGAAAAAAGGGTGGGGGGAATATTGGGGGGGGAAATCTTTTCTTTTTCTGGAAAACATTTCAATAAAAAATAAAAAATAAAATAATTACTTAACAATAGCAAATACACATCGTGGTTAAATAAAAAAACTGGCCACTTGCTATTTGGAGGACAAATGGGCAGGATGGATACAGTCTTGAAATGAATAGTGGGTCTTTAAAAAAAAGGAAGCTTGCAATGCACTTCACAGGTAGATCACAGCCACTTCGGGTGCTGAGCTGGGAACCAGGAGTCCGGGAGTTCTAATCCTGCCATAGGTACAAAAGCTGAGTGGGTGACTTTGGGCCAGTCATCAGGAGACAGGGAGTTGTAGTCCTGCCTTGGGCACGAAAGCCAGCTGGGTGACTTTCTGCCAATCACTAGGAGATGGTGAATTCTAGTCTCACATTAGGCACAAAAGCAAAGTGGGTGATTTTGGGCCAATCACCAGGAGACAGGGAGTTGTAGTCCCACTTTAGGCTCGAAAGCCGGCTGGGTGACTTTGGGTCAATCAACAGGAGACCCTGAGTTCTTATCCCGCCTTAGGCACAAAAGCCCACTGTGTGACTTTGGGCCAATCACTAGGAGACGGTGAGTTGAAGTCCCGCCTTAGGCGTGAAAGTCAGTTGGGTGATGGACCAGTCACTCTGTCAGCCCAACTCATCTCACAGGGTGGTTGTTGCGAAGAAAATAGGAGGAGGAATAATTAAGGTGGGATAAAAATCAAATTTATTTATTTATTTATTTATTTATTTATTTATTTATTTATTTATTTATTTATTTATTTATTTATTTAATCATATTTGTATACCGCCCTACTCCCGGAGGACTCAGGGCGGTGAACAGCCAAGATAAAAATACAAAAAACATACAAAAGTTAAAAGCTATTAAAAATAGATTAAATAATTTGGGCTCAAGAAACAAATTTAAAACATCCAATTTATATAAAACATTTAAAACCCAATTTAAAAGGGAGAGTTAGGCCAGACCAGCCTGTTGGAATAAAAACGTTTTTAGGACGCGGCGGAAGGTGCGTAAGTCTTGGATCCTCCGTATCTCCGGGGGGGAGCTTGTTCCAGTTGGCAGGTGCCCCCACAGAAAAGGCTCTCCCCCTGGGGGCTGACAGTCGACATTGTTTGGTTGACGGCACCCGGAGGAGCGAACTGGTCGGTGAGAGGCTACTGGTGGCAGAAGGCGGTCTTGTAAGTACCTGGTCCTGAGCCATGGAGCGCTCTAAAGGTGGTAACCAGAACCTGGAAGCGCACCCGGAAGACCACTGGGAGCCAGTGCAGCTCACGCAGGAGGGGAGTCACATGGGAGCGCCACGTCGCTCCCATCACCACCCGCGCGGCCGCATTCTGGACCAGTTGGAGCCTCTGAGTGCTCCTCAATGTAGAAAGCATAAATAATATATAAAATCGAGTCCTCCTGGATAGGCAGCTGTCTTTGGAGGAACATCTGACGGCTGTTACCAGGGGGACCTTTTATCAGGTTCGCCTGATTCGCCAGTTGCGGCCCTTTCTCGATCGGGATTCCTTGTGCACAGTCACTCATGCCCTCGTCACCTCTCGCCTTGACTACTGCAATGCTCTCTACATGGGGCTCCCCTTGAAGAGCACCCGGAGGCTCCAGCTGGTCCAGAATGCAGCAGCGCGGGTAGTGATGGGAGCAACATGGCGCTCCCATGTAACACCGCTCCTGCGTGAGCTGCACTGGCTCCCGGTGGTCTTCCGGGTGCGCTTCAAGGTGTTGGTTATCACCTTCAAAGCGCTCCATGGCATAGGGCCTAGCTATCTGCGAGACCGCCTGCTGCTACCGACGACCTCCCAGCGACCCGTGCGCTCCCAGAGAGGGCCTCCTCAGGGTGCCATCAGCCAAACAATGTAGGCTGGTGACCCCCAGGGGGAGGGCCTTCTCTGTGGGGGCTCCCACCCTCTGGAATCAGTTGCCCCCGGAGATAAGGAGAATCCATGACCTCAATGCCTTCCGTCGTTCCCTGAAAACCCATCTTTTCCAGCAAGCCAGGTTGGCTTAAGAAGAAATTTTTAAATTCTTTTAATCAGTCTGTGATTTTTTAACTTTCGGGCCAAAATTTATATATATTTTTAAATGTTTTAATATTTGTATTCTATGTTTTTTATCTTGGCTGTACACCGCCCTGAGTCCTCAGGGAGAAGGGCGGTATATAAATTGGAAATTAAATTAAATTAAATTAAATATATATAATATATAAATAAATAATATATCAAAAGCTCTGAACCAATCCAACTGAGTCACTTTGCAATGAGATGGGCAACATATAAATTTAATAACATAACATACATTCGTGTAGGGCGGTCTGTGATGCCGGTACTCAATCCACGGAGGCACAGCTAATGTCCGATTCATTGTCTTAGCGAACGCCAAAGACCCGAGGAAGTGATCTGCTTGATTCCCAAATCTCCCTTGGAACAGAACATAAAGGACCGTTTCTTACTCGCTGGGCAAGGAAAGGGCAGCATTAAGTCTAGACAGGCTTTTATGAAAACCTTCCTCATTTCGAGTCCAACTTTGAGGCTGAAATTACAGATACAGGTAATCCTCGACTTATGGCTGCAATGGAGCCCAACATTTCTGCTGCTAAGTGAGACAGTTATTAAATGAGTTTTGCCGCATTTCAGAACCTTTCTTGCCTGAGTTCTTAAGTGAATCACTGCAGTTATTTAGTTAGTAACACGTTGTTAAGTGAGTGCTCTGCCTGTCAGGTCACAAAAGATAATCACATCATCCCAGGAACACTGCAACCGTCATAAACTGAGCCAGTTTCCAAGCATTTGAATTTTGATCACCTGATGCTGCAACGGTCGTGTGACCAAGAGTCATAAGTCACTTTTTTCGGTGCGGTTGTTATTCTGGTCATTAAGTGAACTGTTGTAAGTGGAGGACTACGTGTAAATAAAAGAGCCGCCTAGAGCAGCCTCGGGGTGAGATAGGCAGCAAATAAATTTAACAAATCAATCCATAAGGAAAGCCTTTCTCTGTGGGAAAGTGGGGAAAGGAGCCCCCATAGTCCACAAGAGGGGCAGCCCCACATATTCCATTCTTTCACCAAATTAAATAAAATACAAACAAACGGAGCTACAGAAGACCACAAGGAACCCGACCCTTCTCTGGGGTCTCTTTCACCCTAAAGCAGAGGTGGGGAACCATGGGCCTTTTATGACCTGTGGACTTCAACTCCCAGAATTCCTGAGCCCCAGGGGCTCAGGAATTCTGGGAGTTGAAGTCCACAGGTCATAAAAGGCCCATGGTTCCTCACCCCTGCACTAAAGTCTGCCTTAACCACCCCTCCTTGCCAGCAGGACTCCCAGGGATGATGGGAGTTGTAGTCCACAAGTATAAAGGCCCATGGTTCCCCACCCCTGCACTAAAGAATGGCTTAACTGCTTTCCCTTGCCAGCAGGGCTCCCAGGGATGATGGGAGTTGTAGTCCACAAGTCATAAAAGGCCTATGGTTCCTCACCCCTGCACTAAACACTGGCTTACCCACCCCCCCTTGCCAGCAGGACTCCCAGGGATGATGGGAGTTGTAGTCCACAAGTATAAAGGCCCATGGTTCCCCACCCATGCACTAAACACTGGCTTAACGGCCCTCCCTTGCCAGCAGGACTCCCAGGGATGATGGGAATTTAGTCCACAAGTATAAAAGGCCCATGGTTCCCCACCCATGCACTAAAGAATGGCTTAACTGCTTTCCCTTGCCAACAGGACTCCCAGGGACGATGGGAGTTGTAGTCCACAAGTCGTAAAAGGTCCATGGTTCCCCACCCATGCACTAAATACTGGCTTGACCCCCCCCTTGCCAGGACTCCCAGGGATGATGGGAATTGTAGTCCAGCCCCAAAAGAAGGCGTCCCGTCTGAGGCCGGCGGTGCAGGGCTGGCGGGCAAGGCGAGGGGAACCGGGGCAAATCCCCCACCCGCTCCATGCCGTTCCACTCAACCCGCCGGCGGAGCCCCGGGAACGGCAGCCCCGAAGGGAGCGAAGCGGCTGAACCGGGCCTCACCCATGCAGGGGCAGTAAAGCAGGTATCCGGACGGGTCCCAGCCATCGTAGTCTGCGCATCCCAGGCTCGGGAGGGCCAAGCAGAGCAGGAGGACGCCGACGACCGTTTCAAGCGCCATCGCCGCCTTGGCCCACAGAAGAGGCCCGAGGCCTATTTAGGCCTCTTGGCCCGTCTCCATAGCAACCGCCTCGCCCGGCCCCGCCCCCTCCCCGCGCGTCAGGGAGGGCAGGACGGGGTGACTTCCGGTCCGGGCCGGAAGTGGCGCCATGGAGGCCTTGAGCGGCGGCGCGAGCCAGCCCGCCTGAGGGAAAAGCCGAGGCTTTGCTGGCCCAGAGGCCTGGTCGCCTCCTTCCCTCCCTGTGGCTCCACCCCGCCATGGGGCCTCTGCCTCGCCCCCGGCTTCTACGGCAACCTTCGGGCTTTCCTCCCTTCCCTCCGGGCTCTCGAGGCGCCAGGAGGGGAGCCACGGCGGCGGCGGCGGCAGCGGTGAGCTCGGAAACGAAGCGGGAAAGCGTCGCGGTGGGGGGGGGGAGAGGGAGAGAAGGATACGCGTTCAAGTACGCATGCGCGCTGCGTGAACGGCTCGGCGGGACATTTTGGGTGCCCGCGAATTGGGGGGGGGGCGGCTCCCGCCTTTCTAAGGCCAATGGGGGGGGTGAACCCAAAACTATGAAGAGGGTCATGAAGGGTCTTTGGATTATTTTTATTTCCTGTTGGGGTCGCTTTACTTTGGCCTGGACCCGTCTCTCTCCCTCCCTCAACCTCTCCAGGATGCTGGAACTTCAATTCCCAGAATTCCCAGAGCGGGAGAAGCCCACCTCCGTCTCAAAGCATGCCGCCTGCGGGATTCTGGGAATTGAAGTCCAGCCATGTTAAAAGCATCCTGGCTGGGGGATTATAGGAGTTGGAGTCCACCCATTTTAAAGCATTCTGGCTGGGGGGTTATGGGAGTTGGAGTCCAGCCATAAAGCAGGCTGGCTGGGGGATTATGGGAGTTGGAGTCCACCCGTCTTAAACCATGCTGGCTAAGAGATTATGGGAGTTAGAGTCCACCCATTTTAAAGCATGATGGCTAGGGGATTATGGGAGAGGAAGTCCACCCATAAAGCAGGCTGGGTGGGGAATTCTGGGAGTTGGGATCCAGCCATCTTAAATCATGCTGGCTGGGGGATTATGGGAGTTGAAGTCCACCCATCTTAAAGCATGCCGGCTGGGGAATTATGGGAGTTGGGATCCACCCATTTTAAAGCATGCTGGCTGGGGAATTATGGGAGTTGAAGTCCACCCATAAAGCAGACTAGGTGGGGAATTATGGGGGATGAAGTCAACCCATCTTAAAGCATGCCGGCTGGGGGATTATGGGAGTTGGAGTCCACCCATCTTAAAGCATGATGGCTGGGGAATTATGGGAATTGGAGCCCACGCATCTTAAAGCATGCTGGGTGGGGAATTATGGGAGTTGAAGTCCACCCATAAAGCAGACTGGGTGGGGGATTATGGAAGTTGGAGTCCACCCATCTTAAACCATGCTGGGGAATTATGGGAGTTGGAGTCCACAGTGGCCAAGGTTGAGGAAAGCTGCCCTGGATGGAGGGCACATCTCAGGGCCGGGATGCTTCAGGTTGCATCCAGCAGCATCAGGAAGGCCTCTTCTCTTCCTCTTGATCGGTGCAAACACCTTGCTTGGTCTCTTGAGGTCAATGGCACCCGTTCATTTGGTTTTCCTGCCACAAAAGAAGAAGAGAAATGGGACTGTGGGGCTTGGTGGTTTTGTTACGGGTGCTTCATAACCCAACTAGGGAACACCATCAATGCTAGAAGTGAGGTGGGAGTGTGGAGAGGAGGAGGAGAAGGAAGAGAATGGCTGCTGTGGGGCCCTTGGTGCTCTCTGAGCTTGGTTGTTTCCTTGAAATTACATGACCCAACTAGGTAACATCAGTACTACAAGGGAGTGGGATTTGCTCCCTGTTCTGTTCCCTTTCCACCACTGAAGATGTTCCCTATTTGGGTCATAAACTGTCTGCAAAAATACAAACCAACTCAGAGAGCCTCAAGAATCCCACAGTCGTCCTCTCCCCGCAAACCCCATACCCTTCTGGCACTGATGATGTTACCGAGTTGGATCGTGAAGCATCTACGAGAAAACAAATAAGCTCAGAGAGCAGCAAAGACAACCCCCCACAGTCCTCCTCCTCTCCCTCTCTACAAACCTCCATCCCTCCTAACACTGAAGATGTTGCCCAATTGGGTCATGAAACGTCTGCGAGAAAAGCACCAAGTTCAGAGAGCGCCAAGGACCCCACAGTTCAACACTGAGCTACAAATATTCTCTTCTAACAGAAACAGGACATTTAACTTCTTCCCCCCAAAAATGGCAATGTAGGAATCTAATACTTTCTCTCTCCCCCTATGACATCTTGACGTTCCTCTTTCCTGACCGAAAGACTTCTCCTGTGCTTCTGTTACCTTTTGTATGTGGCAGGTAGCGAATGATGAAAATTAGCTACAGATGCACAAGTGCCCACAAACGTTTCCACAAAGGAAACGTGTTTGCCACAAAGGAGATTTTATGAGAGACAGAATACCAGTTGAGATTAATTCCTTTCACGATTCAGTTGGCCTTTTTCATTCATTCCACGTGCTTCTCTAGAGTAAATTGGATCGTAGGATGCTCAGCTCGGTTTCCTGGGGGGTCACCCAACACACAGTTGGCTAGTTTGTCATGGATTATGTCACGTAAACAAAACTTAACAAATCTGCAAAAGGGATAGTACAGATAGTCCTTGACTTACAACTCTTCAAAGTTACGACGACACGGGGAAAAAGTGACCTAGGACCATTTTTCACAGTTACGACCTTTGTGACATGATCACGTGAGCAAAATTCAGACGCTCAGCAACTGACTCGTAGTTATGACGGTCGCGGTCACGTGATCCCCTTTTGCGACCTCCTGACAGGCAAAGCCAGTGGGGAAACCAGAGTCACTTTACAATTGTAAAGCCACTAACTTAACAATTCACTTAACAACCCTGGCAAGAAAGGTGGTAAATTGGGGGCAAAGCTCACTTAACAAATGTCTCGCTTAGCAACAGAATTTTTGGGCTCAATTAGGGTCGTAAGTCGAGGACTACCTCTATATACATTTACCCCCTTTTAAATGAGGGAAGTACCCCTCCCGTTCGGGGATAACGGAAGCTATGAGGAAAATTACTGGAGCTCAGGGCTCACCTCTTTGTGGTTATGTGACCTTGTCGTGTTTGACTTACTTGGACCGGGTGCAGCTGAATGAAAACCTGGCATGTTTACTCACCAAATTCCTAAGCAGGTACACAAACATTGCGGGTTTCTGTGTGTGTGTACCACCTGCGTGCCTAGCTATGAATTAGAATAAAGTTGAGCCAGTCCTCTTCCTTTCAATAAGTACAGGTGGTCCTCAACTTACAACAGTTCGCTTAGTGACCGTTTGAAGTTGCGATGATGCTGAAAAAAAATGAGTTATGACCACTTTTCACACTTACGACCGTTGCAGCATCCCCATGGTCATGAGATTTACCTTCGGATGCTTGGAGGCTGACTCGCATTTACGACGGTTGCAGTGTCCCGGGGTCATGTGATCCCCTTTTGCGACCTTAAGTCGGGAAGCCAGATTCCCTTAACGGCAGTGTTACTAATTTAACAACTGCAGTGAATCGCTTAAAAAATGTGGCGAGAAAAGTTGTAAAATGGGGCAAGACTCACCTAACAAATTCCTCACTTGGCAACGTAAATTTGGGGCTCAATTGTCGTCGTAAGTTGAGGACTACCTGTACTGCACTTTTTGAAATGTCTGAGTATATTTTAGAGATTTTGGCTGTTCTTTTAAAGTATAGCATATTTGACTGTATTCAGACAACAGAAGAGGGCATGTCCTGTTGCAAGAAGCTAAGTACAGGAAGTCCTCGACTTACGACCCCAACTGAGCCCAACATTCTAACCACTGCGCCACCGCGGTTCATAAAGTAGAATTCACTTAACAACCGGGTTACTAAGTTATGAGCCATGGTGGCGTAGTGGTTAGAGTGCAGTACTGCAGGCTACTTCTGCTGACTGTCAGGTGCCTGCAGTTTGGCAGTTCAAATCTCACCAGGCTTAAGGTTGACTCAGCCTTCCATCCTTCCAAGGTGGGTAAAATGAGGACCCCAATTGTTGGGGGGCCATATGCCCCCCCGGGGACTCTGTAAATCTCTTAGAGGGGGCTGGAAAGCACTGTGAGGCGACCTATTGCTATTAACAGCTGCATTGATTCATTTAACAACTATGGTAATGTGCCAACACTCCCTTAACAACCGTATCGCTTAGCAATGGAAATGTTTGGGCTCATGGCCATGAGTCGAGGATTGCCTGTATAAGATGGGTACCCCTGTGTAGATTGTACGTCATTTTTTTCTCCCCCTTTGCTCCTTGCAGGATCTCTACTGAGATTTATTTTATTTTTTTTAATGCAAAGTCTTGGTGGATGCAACTGGACCAGTGAGATGCCCATGGGCAGCCCTTCTCCTCGGTGTGGCCCTCCTCTGATGTCAGGCCTGCCATGACAGCGTTCTTCACCAGTGTTCCCAATTGGATTCAAGATGTCAAGCAGGAAGAGGAGGAGGAGGAGGAGGTGGGCTGGAAACTAGTGGCCAGACCCAAAGCCCGAGAGAGCGAGTGCCCAGGGAACTGCCAGTATGAGCTGTCCCAAGCAGCCTTCCCTGGCGTGGAGAAGTTGAGAGCCAGCCCGGAAGCGAGACCGTACGGCTGCCCTCAGCTGCACTGCGGCAAGGCCTTCGCCTCCAAGTACAAGCTCTACAGGTAAGGCCCTTGCCATGGCTGGGGAGCTTCGGGCCGGCCGGGCCCTGGGTTCAAATCCTCACCTGCTTTGAGGTGGGGAGTGAATATTGGCAGGTAGGCTGAGCTGCCCAGAGTCAGCTTGCAGGGGAGATGGCTGGAATACAAAAAATTAATAACTGAAAGAATACATAATTATTTTATGACTCTAGGTAGTCCTCGAGTTACGACTGTAATTGAATCCTGCAGTTACGGTCGTAACAGGGTCACAATGTGACTGGGCCCAACCTTATGACCTTGGTTGCTTGTGCAGTGGTTGTTAAGCGAACGTAGTGCCATTGAGCAAATGCCCTAATGGGGGAATACAGGTAGTTCTCGACTTACAACCGTTTGTTTAGTGACCAGTTACAATGGCACTGAAAAAAGGAACTGAGGAGTGTTTTTTGCACACTTGCGACCTTCGTGACATCCCCATGATCACGGGATCAAATTTCAAAAATATTTATGACGGTCGCAGTGTCTCCGGGGTCACGTGATCCCCTTTTTGACAAGCCAGGTAAATGTGGGAGCCAGACTCACTTACCAGCCGTCTTACCAACGTATCAACCACAATGATTCACTTACCAACTGCAGTAAGAAGGGTCTTAAAATGAGGCAATACTCACTTAACCAATGTCTCACTTAACAACAGAGTTTTTGGACTCAGTTGTGGTCGTAAATTAATGCCCACCTATATTGGCAGGTAGGCTAAGCTGCCTGGAGTCAGCTTCCAGGTGGATTAAAATAAAATAAAAATAATAAGTTATATTTTTTTAATAACCACAGGTGGTCCTTGAGTTATGACGTAATTGAGCCCCACAATTAAGATTGTAAGTCACAATGGTTGTAAAGCAGGTCACCGTGTGACTGGACCTGATATTTTTTTTTTTTGCAGCAGTCGTTAAGTGAACGTTGTGATCACTGAGCAGATGCCGCAGTCCTTAAGCAAATCCACTGTTCCATAGGGACTGGTTTTTGGCCAGAAAGTGGAAATAAATGCCATTTTCCCGCAAAAGTGTCTTAAAATCGCAGTCACGTGACCGCGGGGCACTGCAAAGAGCAATCAGCGTGGGCTGCTGAGCACCCCAAATGCAAGTCACCTTTGACCATGAGGGAAGGTGACATCGGAGCTTCACCACCAGGTTGTAAATAGGTGGGAAGTCCCTTGTAACTTTGAACAGCTTCCAAGCAGCCAGTCATAAATGGAGGACTGCCTTTAGTCGGTTAGAGCTTGCCTGTTTTGGTTTGGCTGGTGGCAGCATTTGGTACTCATACTTTGGGGGATTCTGGAGCAGGCGTCTCCCATGTTAGCAACTTTTAAGACTCGTGGAGTTCCTCAGCCAGCCAGGTCTTCAATTGGCAAGGTTGGACACTTCTGTTATACAGATATGTCCTTGAGTTACAACCATATAATGGAGCCCAAAATTTCTGTGGTTAAGTGAGACCTTTTGTTAAGGGAATTTTGCCCCATTTTACAACTTTCCTTGCCGCGGTTGTTAAGTGAATCACTGCAGCTAATTAGTTTGTAACCCGGTTATTAAGTGAATCTGGCTTTCCCCATTGACTTTGGTTGAGTTGGGCGGGTATAGAAAATGAATGAATGAATGAATGAATGAATGATGGATGTGTATGGTTAGGAGCAGAGCAACTGTTTATTGCTCTGCTCCTAACCATACACATCCATACACATCCATCATTCATTCATTCATGGTGCTTGGTGCTCTCTGAGCATGGTTGATTTCTTGTATCGGTAGATATTTCATGACCCAACTAGATAACATCAGCTCTAAATAATGTGAGAGATCAAACCCCACTCTTCTAGCACTGATGATGTTCCCTAGTTGGGTCATGAAATGTCTGTAAGAAAACAGCCAAGCTAAGAGATCATTAAGGACCCCTCAGTCCTCTTCCTCCTCCTCTTCTTTCTCCTTTTCCTCCTCCTCCTCTTCCCCCCTCCCCCTCCTCTTCCTCCTCCTCTTCTTTCTCCTTTTCCTCCTCTTCCTCTTCCCTCCTCCTCCTCCTCCTCTTCTTTCTCCTTTTCCTCCTCCTCCTCTTCCCTCCTCCCCCTCCTCTTCCTCCTCCTCTTCTTTCTCCTTTTCCTCCTCTTCCTCTTCCCTCCTCCTCCTCCTCCTCCTCCTCCTCCTCCTCTTCTTTCTCCTTTTCCTCCTCCTCCTCCTCCTCTTTTTCATTTAGAATAGAGCTGGAAGGGATCTTGGAGGTCTTTTATCCAGCCCCCTGCTCTGACAGGAGACCTTGTTCCATTTCAGACAGGACCCCTCAAACTTCCTCCTCTTCTTCCTCCTCCTTTTCTTCCCCCTCCTCCTCCTCCAACCTCTTCCTCCCCCCTCCCCTTCTTTTTTTTTATTATAATTTATTTTTATTTTATTTTAATGCAGACATTTCATCTTTCATTAAACAGTGTGTCGTCTGGGCACAAATAATTTGTGCAGTAACAATTAAGATTTACAGCCCTACTTAATATTTTTGTCTATTCTTAATATTAATACCTAACATACCTACTCTTATAACAATCCTCTTCTTAGCTTATTTAACTTTATCCCACCCTCCCCTTCTTATTCTCCTCCACTCCACTCTCAAAATATTCTCTCCTTTCTTTCCCCCCTCCCCCCCCCCGGAATAGGCACCTGGCCACCCACTCTGCCCAGAAGCCCCACCAATGCATGTACTGTGAGAAAATGTTCCACCGGAAGGACCACCTGCGCAACCACCTCCAGACCCACGACCCCAACAAAGAAGCTCTCCACTGCCCCGAGTGCGGCAAGAACTACAACACCAAGCTGGGCTACCGGCGCCACCTGGCCATGCACGCGGCGGCCAGCGGCGACCTGAGCTGCAAAGTCTGCCTGCAGATGTTCGAGAGCACCCAGGCGCTGCTGGAGCACCTCAAGGCCCACTCGCGCAGGCCCTCGGGCAGCGCCAAGGAGAAGAAGCACCCCTGCGACCACTGCGACCGGTGCTTCTACACCCGCAAGGACGTACGGCGCCACCTGGTGGTGCACACGGGGCGGAAGGACTTCCTGTGCCAGTACTGCGCCCAGCGGTTCGGCCGGAAGGACCACCTGACCAGGCACATGAAGAAGAGCCACTCGCAGGAGCTGCTCAAGATCAAGGCGGAACCCGTGGACATGCTGGGCCTGCTGAGCTGCAGCTCGGCCGTGGCCGTGAAGGAGGAGCTCAGCCCCGTCTTGTGCATGGCCTCCAGGGAGGTGATGAGCGGCAAGGGCTTCCCTGGCATGCTCCCCATGGGCATGTACGGGGCGCACGTCCCGGCCATGCCCGGCTCAGGGATGCCCCCTTCGTTAGTCCCCAACCCTCTCCCGATGGGGATGAGCTACCCTCTGGAACCCTCCTCCCCTCCCCAGCCTCCCCCGAAGTACCAGCTTGGATCTACCTCATACTTCCCCGACAAAATCCCCAAAGCAGAGATGGACAGCTGCCTGGCCGAGCTGCCCGGAGGCCTTTCGCTGATCGCCGGCGAGCCTTCCTCCTCCTCTTCCCCGCCTCAGCCCACCAGCCTGGAGGAGACTTTGCTCTCCAAGAGCCCAGCTCTCCTTTCGGAAGCCCTCTGTGCTGCTAACATGGATTTTTCCCACCTCCTGGGCTTCCTGCCCTTGAACCTCCCTTCCTGCAACCCCCCAGTCTCCTCGGGGGGGCTGGTGATGGGTTATTCCCAGGGAGAGGCCCAGTCCCTCCTCGCCACTCTGCCGCCCCAGGAGCCCTCCTCGGGAACCGGGCCCTCGCTCGGCTTCGGGGCGCTGCATCCCTTGCCCTCGGTCTTCTCCCCGGGCTTGGGTGCCACCACTTTGCCACGTTTCCACCAAGCATTCCAGTGAGAGAAGAGCGCTGGGACGAAAGCAGAGCTTCTCCGGGCACGTGGAATCGGGGGGACGTCCGACGTGCTCGGCTTCGTTGTCTTTCCAGTAGAAAAAAAAAAAGAAGGAAAAAAAAAAGCTCGAGGGGAGGATTGGAACTGTGTACGCCCCAGTCCTGGACAGGGAAAGTAGGTTGCAGTGAATAGAATTTCAGGTATTCTCTTTTATTTTATTTTTCCTTTCCTTTCTACGTTGTTGGTAATCAGGAACCTCACGGGAGTTTCCTCAGCCTTGCTCTCCACGTATCTCCGGAGGAGCTGGAAGTCGAGGCCTGTTCCAGACGAGGGCCCAACTCACCACACTGCAGTTTTGTGTCTCCCTCGGTCCGTGCGGCGAGAAATTCCCTTTTCTCTCCCCTCCTCCTCTCCTCTCCCCCCACCCGCGACTTCCGGCGTCGGCGATTCCCGCCTCTGCAAACCGAGACTTCTTCTCCTTCGGAGCCGTTTCCCGACCAATGTATTCCTGCAGGATCACGTTTCCTCTCGACCGTTTCCCCACTATTACGAATCAGGTAGTGCCCCAGACGCCATTCAAGGGTCTCGGGCACAGCGAAGGCACTGTTTACACCGGTGAAATCGGCCTGCTCCGGTTTCCACCTCACTACTACTAACTTTCTTCTTCTTCTTCTTCCATATCTTCCCCTGTGGGGAAAATCAAACTGGGAATAAGCTTCAGCTTTTGCCAATTTAGTTTAGCTCTCTGGAGGGTTGGGGTTTTGTGTGTTTTTTTCTCTCTCTCTCTCCCAGATCTCTGGGCAAGTCAGAAGGATCCTTTTGTCCCCACAGGACAGGCTCGCTGTGATTTTCAGGGGGTGGGAGTTTTTTGAGAGGGTTTCCCAAAAGATGTTGGGGTCTAGCAATAGCAGCCAACCCTCCTAATAGGTCTCTTCCTTAAAGACTTACTGATCAGGAACAAGGCCCATCATCCTGTCCCCCGTTTCTTTTTTTTGTTTTGTTTTGTTATGTTTTTTTCCCCTAAATCTCCTCGGCCATTCTGAGACGAGCAAGCTTTATGGAGGGATGATGGGGTTTGGCCTTTGGGGCTCAAGGAAGAGGCTTCCTTCAGCTTCTTTGCTGCCTTTAGGCCGTTTCTGGGCAGCGAGTGTGCAAGTCGCCTTTTCACCAGCAGCACCCGTGCCCGCTGAGCCCCACCCGCAACATGAGTACGCCAACCTTGCAGGAAGGAATTGTGGGGCAGACGCGCCGGGTGAGGCAGAGTTGAGGCAGCCTTGCTTTCGGCCAATTCAGCTGCCTTCTTAGGGGGAGTCCAATAACCTTTTTATGGGGTGGGTGAGTGGTGGGGGCAGCCCCTTATTTTCATGCCCCTTTCCTTCCAGCAAGGTTGGTTCACCTCCTCTAAGCTCCAGAGCCCCAATGTTCCCTTCTCTCTCCCTGCAAGGCGCCCAGTGCTGGCCTCCCATAACTAAAATGAGGATTGTGGGCCCACCACCTTTGCTTCCGTCAAAGCAAACCGAAGCAGGGAGGCCACAGAGATGCCCTCTTGGCTGACCAGGGGGGGCCTTCCTGGTCGGCTTTTATGCCTGCCTTAAGCAAGTGATGGGCCATTTTGGACACAGTGGAAACAGCGGCAGCAGAGCAAAGTCTTCTGTATGCTCTTCCTGTTGTGCAGAGTTCTCCAAACTTTCTGGGTTTGCAGAACGGTGAGGAGGGGATAGTTCCACTGGTGTGCGCGCGCAGGTCCATTTGCACAAGCGGCGGTCACAAAAATGAAGTGTGCACACCCACAAGTATGCGGCCTGGTTTTGAATGGCTCACGGCCTGGTAGCGGGTAGCGTGGCCTAGGGGTTGGGGACCCCCTGCCATCCTGTCTGTTTCTCCTGGGTTCATTTGCAGGCTGCTTGGCACGTCCCGTTCTTCTCGATTCAGAGACGGGTCGTGTTTGAAAGGCCGAAGCCTGTGGTTCAGCCTCCCCGTGTTCCCAAGGCCCACGGAACGTCCACTCGGAAAGGGTGGCAGGATTGGCCCCATTTTCTAGGCAGGAAAATGAGCCTTGAGAGGCGAGCCCGCTCAGAATGTAACCTGTAATTTAATTTAAACCTGGGGGATTAAATACGGGAACTACAGTGGCTTTCAAAGGTGTCGTGTCCCTATTCTCACCCTTCACTCTCCACCCCCCACTCCCCAGCCGGGGGCTCTTGTGCAAGTTACATGTTGGCCATCTCTGTCTTACTTCCCCGTCGTCTCCTGAGTGAACTGTCTTTATTGTGTCTATTACAGTGAATACCTCATGATAACCCGGTCTCTGCTCTTACCCTCTCGCCTCTCGAGGCCTCCTCTGGGGTGGGTCCACCTCCATGCATTTTGGGGTATCCCCGCAGGCCCCTTCCTTTTTACCTCATATGCAGGGAGCGGAGCGACGGGGGCCTGCCGTGGCTCTCCTCCCTGCCTAGATTTGTTAAGGTGATCTCTGCAATAATGCCTCCAATTGCATTTGCTGCTCTTTCTCGAATAGCAGACGCTTTTTAAAAAATTCTCTTGGCTTCTTCCTTGTAATTCCAGATTGCTTTGAAAATCTAGCCTCCATCCCCATCGGCTTCGGTTCTTCGCTGCTTCATAAGCGAGATCCCTTCTGCCCTGGGCCTAGTAGGCCTTCTACGTTAGGCTTCGACAGCCTCTGCCTTTCTTGGAGCCTTGTTCTTCACGATCTGTTTCATGTTTTGTATAAGACTTACCTCAGCAATCGCATGTGGCACTGAGTTCCACAGGCCCTGCTTCCTGGTCTTCGTTGTAAGACGTTGCCTTTCTGATTTTCAGCGTGTGCCTTGCACTGGAGGGTGCCTGGGCATCTCCTGATGGTTTTCAGTATTTTTAAATACCTCGGTTGCATTTCCTGTTACTCTCTTTTCAAATATAGTTGCACATTTTCCTCTTATGCAATCCTCATATCCCTACCTCAAAACTTACGAGAAGAAGAAGAAGGAAAAAAAAAAAGCATATTCCACATTTCAGTTTCTTCAGGATGGCATTGGACTTCGACATAAAGCTTATTTGCTGGCTTAGTTTGCAACTTCGGGCACTTGCTGTCTCTTCTCTGGCCTTCAGCTTGATCGTTTTAGCAAAAGTTGCGTGCAAGAGAGCGTTCCAGATCCTAAACCCTCCTCTGCTGGGGTTGCTTCTTCCTTCGTTTTCACTACCCAACCAAAGATAGAATTCTTTTTAAAAAAAGGCAGAGCATTCTTGTCTGTATCAAAAGACGACTCTTTCCTGTTAGGAAAAAGAAGAAAATGGGTTTATTTCCACCCTAGATTCAACACCGATGCTGAAAAAAATGGCAGCAGTGGTTTGAGTTTTATTCAGCCTGATTTTCTGCCAGCCGAATCTCTTTGCTGCTGCTTGCTCAGCTTGTATAGCAGTAAAAATGACATTAAGTCTGAAAAAAAAATCATACAAGAAAAGGTGGGGAAGATCCAAGCGTCAATCATCTTTCTTACAAAAGAGCTGTAAGATCAAATATTCCTAAGTACTACTGAACTACTCTTTCCAATTCCAGGCAATAGTTTTCCAAAGATAAGAGTGGCCCACAAATATTTTTGGGTGGTTTTTTTTTTTTTTTTTGGATTTTGTGTGGCATGATGGGCAATGAAAAGGAAGCTTGTTTAGTCTTTTAATGAGGTGAAGGGCCTAAAAGGGTCTTTATCCATGTAGCTACAGGTGTAGCCTTTTAAAGAATAGATGGTATAAAATTGTGCCTCGCCAATCCAAGAAATGTGTTGCGGCTTTTATTTTGCTTAGAGCCAGACCTCTGCGAGGGAAGAACTTCTGTTATCGAAAATAAAGTGGTTTTGTTTTTCAATCACGGTGTTGGGGTGGGGGGAAAAAAACAGAATGAGGGAAAAATAGAATAATATTTCTCTATCGTGGGGGAAAAGACCGTTGCTGGCCTACTTAGGTGGCTCTCAGTTTTGAACCAAAGTGCTCTCGGTTTGGGGGGGGAAGGAGAGAGGACTTCACATACTTTCGCCCTGGAGTAAAATTAACCAGACTTTTAAGTCAATGTCCTGGTCAATTTCACTGCCGGCTAATGAGCACTTAAAAAAGGGAGGATTGAGCCTCCCTGCCCTTCCCAGGGTTAGTCCTGCAGTAGAAGGGAAGGAAACTCTGATCTTCAGAAAATTCATTTGTACGTGACGTCAGAAGTTTTGTGTCGCAGGAAAAATCGGAGAGCTCTTGCCTTGCCATTTGTGAGCCTTTCCTTTTGGGGATGGGTTTAATGTGTTAATCTACAGACGCTCTCCCCTGCTGGCAGGAAAGTCTAAACCAGGGGTGTCAGTCAAACTCCATTTCCTTGACGGCCACATCAGGGTTGTGTTTGACCTCGGGAGGCCAGGGTGGGCGTGGCCAGCTCGACACCACTCGTGCCAGGGGCGCCTGTGGTGGATCGAGCGCTCTGCCAGCGAAAAGGGGCTCCCGAGCTCCGTTTTCGGCTGTGACGGCCTCCTGCAACCTTCTGCCAGCGAAAACAGTGCTTGGAGAGGGACGGCCCTCCCGAGCTCCGTTTTCGCTGGCAGAGGCACCAAGGGCCGGTCCTTTGCTGTTTCCAGGACGGCTCCCCGGGACTTGAGTTTGATACCCCTGGTCTAAACCATAAAGTGGGAAAAATCCTATTTAAACTTTGTGTTAGTTGGCAACCAACTGGCCTTTAATTAATTGTGCTTTCCAAATAGCCGTTTTTTTAAAAAAAAAAATCCTCAAACTACATCCTTGGATTTGCTCCTAATGTTAGTTTGCAAAAATCTCTCTCATTCCTTTTAAATAGGATTTGTTTACCTCGCATATGTTTTATTGCCATTGATCTATTTGCCCGGGATGGCTGTTTTCTTCTCCTCTTCCTCCTGAAGAAGAAGAAGATAGCACCTTCATTTTCCCCAATCTCCTCGAATTTACAACAGAAAGCTCACCATGGGGTGATCGGATCCTCTCCGTGTCCTGGAAGATTTGATAGGATCAGACCTTTGGGATAAGGTCTCTGGGTCAGCAGATGCCAGCTGCACAAAAGCTGATAACAAAAAGGCGATTTTAGGGCATAGTCAAGGACGGGAGCAGTCAACCATGGCAACTTTGCAACTTGTGGACTTCAACTCCCAGAATTCTTGAGCCGGTGGCCCGCAAAACGTATTTTAGGTGGTTGTTTTTTCTGTGGCCTGATGGGGGAAAGGAAAGGAAGCTTGCTTAGTCTTTTGGAGTCTTAAGAGAGTCTTCAGGTAGCTGCAGGTGTAGCCTTTTAAAGTATAGAGAGTATAAATTTGTGCCTTGCCAATCCAAGAAAGCGTTGCATTTTCCTTAGAACGGTCTTCTGCAAGGGAAGAACTGGCTGGCTCAGGAATTCTGGGAGTTGAAGTCCACAGGTCGTAAAGTTGCCATAGTTGATCACCCTGGCCAAGGGGCTTTTTGGTTGCCGTTTTCCTACTTGGTAATCTCATCTCATCTGCTTTCTGCCTTTCAACTCTCCTTTTTATTAAGGAGAGTTGCTACCATGGCGGCCCAGTGGTCAGAATGCAGCATTGCAGGCTAACTCTGCCATCTGCCAGCAGTTCAATTCTCACCGGCTCAAGGCCGAACTCAGCCTTCCCTCCTTCCGAGGTCGATAAAATGAGGACCCAGATTGTTTGGGGGGCAGAGGCTGACTCTGTAAACCACTTAGAGAGGGCTGTGAAAGCACCGTGAAGCGGTATAGAAGTATTAAGCGCTAGTGCTATTTTGCATTCTCGGTGCCAGGTTTAGCTCGTGTCTCTGGTGTTATTTTTGCCCCCAAATGTTTATTGTCGCTGGCTTTGCTGTACCAGCCCCACCATTCTTCCTTTTGCGAAGCTAAATCACAGGACATTTCAAACTCTTCGTTCAGAGTCTTTTCTTCCCCTTGGCTTAGCCGCAAGCGGACTGACCGAGTGGTTCTGTTAGGATTTCTTTCCAGTGTATATATTAAATTCTAATCAATTGTTTGTATCTTTCCTTCGGCTGGCTAAAATTTTGTAATTTTGGTGGTTGTTTTTTTTCCCCCCTCCTAAGAGAGCAAATTATTCAGGATTATACAGCAAAAACCTCCCAGGTGCTTCTCTCTCCCCCCCTGAATTTTCATCCTTCCCTTCTGTAATTCAGAATATGCCTCGGATTCAGGGGGTTGCCCATCCTAGGAAAAAACTTCCTAAATTCTTCCTTCACCGCCAGTGGGATTAATTTGAATCCCCCCCCCATAAGAAAGAGGCCCTGCATAGCCCTAATGCTTTTGGAGTGATCCATGGGAATCAGTAACTTAAACGGAAAATGCCCCCACAAAGGGGAAAGTGTTTTAAGTGAGCTCTGTAATAAGAGACCAACTTTCTCTCTGTTATTTGTTCTCAAGACTTATTTTATTCGACACACACACACACACTGGTCATTCTGCTTTGTTTGAAGACTTTCTGCATTTTATAGTATTGGGAATATTGGATTTATTTTGGATGACGGTCCCCATTGTCCCCTTATGGCAGTTAAGAATCCTGAAAAACAACTCAAATTTTCTGCCTGTGTGATACTCACAGCTGGTCCCCGAGCGTTCCCTCTTCCGTCGGCAAATCCAGCTTTCCCACCGTGATTTATGTCATTTCCTACTTTGGGACTTCATCCAAAGATGCCCACCCCAAAATGTGTCGGAATGGGGCAACTTGGTGCGGCCAACTTGCCAAGGCCAACACAGCGCAGCTAATTCACCATGGAATAACAACTCGCTGCAGGACAATTCAACCATTTTTCAGTATTTAAAGTAATTTTAAAACTTGTTTTGTCGTTCCCATTTCATTCTTTCCCTCCTTTTGCATCCTCCCTTTAATGGTTCTATTCCACCAATTACTCCAATGTTAAGTGTAACTCATGACCCACGGCGAGTTGGTTGCACCGAGTTATCCTAGACCCAAATGGGTTGTTCTCCCAGTTTTGCAGTCATCCAAAAATAAGATATATATTCTTCCCCCTTTTAAAAACGACAAATTGAAAAACCAATTTTCTGCCCCAATTTGTGGTTGGTTCTCAAATTACTTCGTGTCAATTTTCTGAGAGTTGTGTGGTTTGGGTTAAAAGAGAGAAAAAATTACCGATTGTGTGTTAAATGAAAATATATATATATTGGTAAGCAGGGGGTGGGACAGCCTATCTTGAGGATCGAACAGCTGGCCTCTGGCATTCCTCTGCCGATTTGATGATCCTGTATCATAGGTCTTACCTGTGCAAGAGGGGGTGCCTGTCAGGACAGGTGTTCTCACCTTGATTTGAAGAGGAACTAGGAATTCAGTCCATTGGGTCACTCTGTGTGATTTTTGGCCTCTTGGAGATGGGTGGACTTCAACTCCCAGAATTCCCCAGCCAGGAGAGCTGGGAGACTTTTGGGAGTTGAAGTCCATCCATCTCCAGGTGGCTCAGGTTGAGAAACAATGGCTTACGTAGCTGGCTTTATTGTTTAGAGCACTGTTTCTCAACCTTGGAAGCTTGAAGATGGGTGGACTTCAACTCCCAGAATCCCCCAGCCAGCGCTGCTGGCTGGGGGATTCTGGGAGTTGAAGTCCACCCATCTTCAAGCTACCAAGGTTGAGAAACACTGGTTTAGAGGAATTTTGTGTGTGTGTTTCTTTTTAATCAGAGCCCACCCACCCTCCGTCCCTCCTGCCCGACGTGGAACTCCTTACCCAACCGAGCACTTTTTCCTCTAAACACAGCAAATGACCTCTTTTTTTAATCTGAATATTGCTGGACTTTTTTTTTTTTTCCCCCAAGTCCCGGTTTTGAAAAGAAAATTAAAAAAAAAAAAGATTTTGAAGTGCCATTAGGAAACATAACAGCTCATCACTGTTCAGTTTGGGGTTTCTTTTCTTCTTCTTTTTTTTTTTTTTTTGGTCTTACAGAATTAAGTTTTAAAATGAAAGAGGGTGTCTTTGTTATTGTTTTTTAAAATGAAATTGCTTATTAAAACGTTTGAAGTATGACGCCTTGTGTGGGTTTTTTTTCTTTTCCTGGAGTCGGGGCAGTTCGAGGAATTACTTAGCCGCGTTAAGTAGCATCCACCCATCCATACGGCAACCGGAATGGGCTAAGGTAACGTTCTACATTTAGGCAAGAAAAACCAAATGCACGGGTATAGAATCCGTGATGGGGAACCTATGGCACAGGTGGCACGGGGAGCCCTCTGCGGGCACACGAGCCGTCGCCCAGCTCAGCCCCACCCCGCATGCACGCGCGCCTCCTGCCGGCCAGCTGATTTTCAGGTCTCTGCCACGCAGAGGGGGAGGGTCGCGCGCACATGCGGGAGATGGGGGGAGCACGGGGGACAGGGCACCTCCCCCTTGCGGCCCGTTTTGGGACCAAAAGCCTCCTGGAACCAAAAATGGGCTGTGCGGCGTATGGTGACCCCCCCTGCTTTCCTGGAGCCTGGGGAGGGTGAAAATGGCCTCTCCCCACCCCTCTGGAGGGCGAAAATGCCCTCCCAGAGCCTCCGCACGAGCCCTGTACTTACCTGACATCCAAAACGGGCCCTGTGGAGACTCCTGGGAGGGGAGGGGAGGCGTGGGTGGGGCCAGCCGAAAATCAGCTGGCCAGTGGGCACATGCGCGCTGAACCTGAGCTAGGGCAACAGTTTGCGTGCCCGCAGATATGGCTCTGTGTGCCACCTGTGGCATGCATGCCATAGGTTTGCCATCTCAGGGAAAGAAGATATGGAATAGAATAGAATAGAATAAGAACAGAAGAGTAGAGTAGAGTAGAGTAGAGTAGAGTAGAATAGAATAGAATAGAATAAAAAATGGAATAGAATAGAAAGGACGTTGATCTTGCCTGACACGTCTCTTCTCAGTGTACTGCTGGGGAATAGAATAGAATTAATAGAATAGAATAGAATAGAATAGAATAGAATAGAATAGAATAGAATAGAATAGAACAGAACAGAACAGAACAGAACAACAGAATAGAACAGAGAATATAGAATAGAATAGAATGAACAACAAAAGAAAGAACAGAATAAGAAAGTATAGAATAGAATAAAAAAGAATAGAACAGAACAAAACAGAACATAACAAGAAATAATAGACTAGAATAAGAAGTAATGCCACAGAACAGAACAGAACAAATAATAGAACAGTGCCAGTGGCGCACTAGTAAAAGTGCTGATTTTCAATAAAGCAACTTTTGCGGATCGAAATAACGGGAAGTGTGGAAGCCAATGAAAATGAATCGAAACGAACACCAGGCTGGCATTTGCACAAACGGAACCAACCGGCCAGGAACGGAATGGCTGTTTCAGCTGCTTCAGGGACACACATTTGTCTCTTAAAAGTTGTGCAGCTGATGGTTGGCAGTCGGCAGCCCAATCACACCGGGTGTAAGGTTTGTGGTGTCCTTGTTAAGGGGAAAGGGTGATAACAGGCTTTGGAGCCCTGTATTTCCAATCAAAGCGTCTACCACAGGCAAACGCAGGCAAGTCCTTGGCTTATGACCGCAGTTGAGCCTATACGTTGCTAACTGAAACATTTGTTAGGCGAGTTTCCCCCCATTTTACCACCTTCCTTGCCACAGTTGTTAAGTGAATGGCTGCAGTTACATTAGTAACCCGGTCGTTAAATGAATCTCATTGACTTTGCTTGTCAGGTCGCAAAAGGGGATCGCGTGACCGTCATAAATAGGAACCAGTCGTCAAGCACCTAAAAGTAAATCACACGAACTTGGGATCCTGCAATGGCCGTAAGCGTGGAAAACGATCGTAAGTCACTTTTTTCAGTGCTGTTGCAACTTCAGACAGTCACTAAATGAACTGTCGTAAGTCGAGGACCGCCGGTAAGGGTTTGTTTGCCATGGGCACATTTATGAGAACCGAAGTCTGCATCCTCATCTTCCTTCGTGCAAGTCAAACACAGACATTCGTTTAGTGACTGCTTGAAGTTACAACGGCTCTGAAAAAAAGTGACTTAGGTGGCGTTTTTCACACTTACGACCATTGCGGCATCCCCGTGGTCACATAAAACCTAGACGCTTGGCAACTGGTCCATATTTACAACGGTCGTAGTGTCCTGGGGGGTGGGTGGGTCACGTGATCCCCTTTTGCGACCTCCTGACAAGCCGAGGCAATGGGGGGAAGCAAGATTCGCTTAACAACCGCATTCTTCACTTAAGAAACCGCAGGTCATTCTGTGGCGAGAAAGGTCGTACCGTGGAGCAAAACCCACTGAACCACTGTCTCGCTTAGTAGTGAGAATTTTGGGGCCAAATATAGTCGTAAGCCAAGGACCATTTGGAAAGACAGCATGAATTGAGTATCATTCTGATTGCCCAAAGCAGTCTAGATATTATCCCAATCTCGATTAAAAACCTGCTGGAGAAATTCTAGGATGATCATTTCCTTCTTAAACCAGCATAAATCACTTGTACTCCAGGAAGCCTGTTTACCCCAATGACCCACGGTGGCGCAGTGGTTAGAGGGCAGTACTGCAGCCTGCTTCTGCCGACTGCCTGCAATTTGGCAGTTCGAATCTCACCAGGCTCAAGGTTGACTCAGCCTTCCGTCCTTCCAAAGTGGGTAAAATGAGGATCCAGATTGTTGGGGTGACTCTGTAAACTGCTTAGAGAGGGCTGTAAAAGCACTGTGAAGCGGTATATAAGTCTAAGGGCTATTGCGAAGGAAGGAAGGAAGGAAGGAAGGAAGGAAGGAAGGAAGGAAGGAAGGAAGGAAGGAAGGAAGGCATGGTGACCCAGTGGTTAGAATGCCGTATTGCAGGTTAACTCTGCCGACTGCCAGCAGTTCGATCTTGACTGACTCAAGGTTGACTCAGCCTTCCGTCCTTCCGAGGTCGGTAAAATGAGGAGCCAGATTGTTGGGGGAAAGAGGCTGACTCTGTAAGCTGCTTAGGGAGGGCTGTGAAGCATTATGAAGCGGTATATAAGTGCAAGGGCTATTGCTTGTGAAGGAAAGAAAAAGGAAGGAAGGAAGGAAAGAAAGAAAAAGGAAGGAAGGAAGGAAGGAAGGCATGGTGACCCAGTGGTTAGAATGCCATATTACAGGTTAACTCTGCCGACTGCCAGCAGTTCGATCTTGACTGGCTCAAGGTTGACTCAGCCTTCCGTCCTTCCGAGGTAGCGCAGTGGTTAGAATGCAGCACTGCAGCCTAATTCTGCTGACTGCCGGCTGCCTGAAATTTGGCAGTTCAAATCTCACCAGGCTCAAAGGTTGACTCAGCCTTCCGTCCTTCCGAGGTGGGTAAAACAAGGACCCAAATTGTTGGGGGCCAGAAGCTTGGGAAGCACTGGGAAGCAGTACGTAAGTTTAAGTGCTATTGCTAATATAGTCCCAAAGGTGCTATTTTCTTTTCAGGAGGCAACTGGACTTTCGACTTTTTTTTTTTCTTTTGAAGGCGTTTCGCTTTTCATCCAAGAAGCTTCTTCAGCTCTGACAGGATAGTGGGGAACGTCAGAGCTGAAGAAGCTTCTTGGATGAGAAGCGAAACGTCTTCAAAAGAAAAAAAAAAAGAAAGGAAGTCCAGTTGCCTCTTGGAAAAAAAGCACTTTTGGGACAATTACGGAAGGCTGAGAATCTCTACAGACCCCAGGATAAGCGTTTCTCACCCTGAGCGACTTTTACCTGTGCTGGCTGGGGAATCCATACAGTCCATACAGCTCCAAGTTGCTCAGGTTGAGAAACAGGGTGAAGCCAAAGAAGGCAGTTGGAACAGTGGTGAAATGAAAAATTTGTTACTACTGGTTCTGTGGCCGTGGCTTGGTGGTGGGGGGTTAATATGACTGAGTGGGCATAGCCAATTTTTTTTTTTTTTTAACTTTTAAAACCATTTTTTCTACCACCTCTTCGGCTGAAGAGGTTGTAGAAAAAATGCTTTTAAAAGCCTTTGACGATCCCAGCTGAGCTGCGCAATCATCAGAGGCTTTTCTTTACTTTTAAAAGCATTTTTTTTTCAGCCAAAAAGGTTGTAGAAAAAAATGCTTTTAAAAATAAAAGCCTCTGATGATTGCACGGCTCAGCTGGGCAATGGGGGAGGGGGCGGGGGGGCAGGGATTTTTGCTACCGGTTCTCCAAACCACCCGCCTCCATCGTTACTGGATCGGGCGACCCGGTCCGAACCGGGAGCATTTCACCTCTTGAGTTGGAAGGATCCAAATCCTTTTGCAGCCCCAATTTACTCCCGAGGACCCAGCTTGTGGGGGCAATAAGCTGACTTTGTATAAAATATACAAAAGGATGAAGGCTATTGCTTAACGCATTGTAAGCCGCCCTGAGTCTCCGGAGAAGGGCGGCATATAAATCAAATTAAAATAAAATAATAATAAAAAAAATAATAGGAAGGATTCAGGATTTCCCAAAACAAGCATTTCTCCTCAATATGATAAGGTGGCAATGTTCTAAAAATACAGGGGGGCTGCTTAGAGCAGAGGTCCCCAACCTTCACATAAAACCATCCCATCTCCCTCCCCACCTCCTAGTACCAGGCCAAACCAGAACAGTTCAGGAATCCTGGCTTAGATCAGGGGTCTCCAACCTTGGCAACTTTAAGACTTGTGGACTTCAACTCCCAGAATTCCCCTAGCCAGCCACAAGTGCACAAATCTTAAAGTTGCCAAGATTGGACACCTTTGCAAAAAAAAGGCTTCTTTCTTTCTTTCTTTCTTTCTTTCTTTCTTTCTTTCTTTCTTTCTTTCTTTCTCTTTCTTTCTTTCTCTCTCTCTCTCTCTTTCTTTCTTTCTTCTCTTTCCTCTCTTTTTTTTTAAGGAGTCCACAAGTCTTAAAAATTGCCAAGGTTGGAGACCCCTGGCTTAAACCACCTGGTACGTACCCCTAGGAAAAGCGTCATCTCCACCCTACTCCAAGATGGAAATGTGATTTATCAATTAATTGACCCAACGTTAGCATTCCCCCGATTTAAGCAAAATCTCCCATTTTACAAAAACCAGGATACGCGCCCGCACCCCGTTTCTGCATTCCGTCACAAAGACTAAAAACTTCCCAACGGTGACGTGAACCGTTTCTCGAAAAGTCGGACCGTGGCAGGAGGGTTCGAAAATATCTAACAAAGGCGCCTCGGACAACGGTGGGTTTATTTACATTTGGGCTCAAAAACAGTACAGTTAAAAATACAGCGTGGCTGGAGCAGGTCCAGTGGGGCAGGGGGAAAACGACCCACTCAAGTCAAACTGAAGTTCACCCCCCCCACACACACATATACAAGGAATCCCTTGGCCCAACCTAGGTTCTGGCTGATGTGACCTCGGGGTGGTCAGCGATGGGATGGAAAAGGCCAAGAAAGCCTGTCCAGATTTCCTTGCTTGAGCCTTTGGGAGACCTTGCATCCATCTAGGCAGGGCAAAAGCTGGGGAGGGGGGCAGAGGAAGGGAAGGGATGTGAACGAGGTGGTCACTGGTGAGAAATTACATTTTTTAAACTTCTTTTTAAGATATGCTCACAGGAAATGGAAGCCTTTCCTTCCACGTAACACATGTAGGATCCAGGCCCCCCAAAAAATTTGAGTTTTTTTTTTTGTTTAAAAAAAAATCCTCAGATGAAAATACTGTGTGAAGTGCTCTAGGTCTCAGTGGGGGGTGGGGGCAAATCTTACCGCAACTTGCTTTTATTTTCTTTTTCCCCCAGCAGTGTTAAAATTAAAAAAAAAGAAAAGAAAAACCCACATTCTTGTTCACACAGAAAATGTCCAAAGAATGTCTTTAGTGGTTTTTTTTTCCAGCAATTCCAGCGATTTGGGGTGATTTTTTTTCTTTTTGCAAAACTCCAGCACAAGCAAAATTTCGAGTTTCCCATATTGAATTTTTTTTTTCAGCGTCAGGATAAAGACCGGTGGGCGGGTGAATTCATTCCCAAGTCGCGCTCCCAAAACGGCGTTTGCACAGAGACCGATAAAAAGAGACGAGGGACAGAGGCTGAACGGGGGAAAGGACGTGGCTCTTTGCCCAGGCTGGCTGGAGAGGAGGGTGCAGGGGAGGGGAGCATGGTTTTATGAATACCTGGAGAACCGAGGGCAGCGATTCCTTTCGGAAATGCAGGGCTGGCCCAAGTCCTTCCCTTGTTTCCCCCCCCCGATTGCCAGAGTTTTCTCTTGAGCCACGGACTCCTTGGCACATGAACATGGCAATGTCACTCGTCTGGTGGTTGTTTTTTTGGCTCAGGGTCTCCCATCTTATCATCCAGACCTTTTGGGGAGGAAGGATCCCCCAAAAATCTCTCCAGAGCTGCATCCTCAGATGTGCTGACGTTTTCAAAAGCAACAGTCCCACATCCCTTATCGTTCTTCCTGTTAAAACTTGAGAATGCCATCGCCGTTTCGGCACAACTTTTTCGGCACGAAAAGAGTCCCGAGACGGGCAGATGAGAAGTTTTATAGAGTTTGAATGTCCCTTCTGAAAAAAATTGCACTTATCTCGCTCGGAAATAGCACGTCTGCAGCTCCGGATAGAGGGTTGCTGGTTTAACCCGAGAAAACGCCAGCAAACCAGTTTTCGGCATCCTCCTGGCACCGCAGCGTCCGCCATCTTCAGCACGGGCCTAGCAAAAGGCGGTGGGAGAATCTTCTCTCCTCCTGAATTCCAGAACGACCGCTGCAATCGTGAGCGACGGTCGAAAAGTAGACAGAGGAATATTCATTGTGAGAGATGGACTGGCGTGTTTTTTGTTTTAAAAAAAATCCCCTAGATCCAGAATAGCGTAGAATTAAAAAGTAAAGAATCTATACACCCTTCCCTCCAGGAGATTCCCCGATTCCATGGATATTGTGCCAAAAATTACATTCCAAGAGTTCAACTTTTGTTTTCGTTTTAAGTTCCTGCGTCCTGCTCCCGAAGGATCTTTTTTTTTTTTCCCCCTTGGGAGAAACAGGAAAAAGTTTCCCAGATTCCTTCCTAGGAGGAAACCAAAGCATGGCGGTGAATCTGTGCCATCGGGTGTGCCGGCGCCTTCAGTCTATTTTCACCGCGGCGTAAATTTTACGGACAAACATGTAGGCTGCATAGAAGCCAATAGTCCCCGTCAGGAGCCAGAAAGAAAGCACCATGAGGGCGGTGTAGCCGAAATACAGCAAGGAGGGGATGAATTCCACGATGTCCAGCTGGAAGAGAAGAAAAATGGGAGTTTAGAGGAGGAGAAATTAGGGGGGTCAGGAGAGCATTAGCTCCCCTTCAGGGACACAAAGAAGGACTAGAGGGGACAGGATAGCAGTCTTCCAGTATTTGAGGGGCTGCCCCAAAGAAGAGGGAGTCAAGCTATTCTCCAAAGCCCCTGAAGGGCAGGACAAGAAATGATGGTTGGAAACTAATTCAAGGTGAGAAGCAACCTGGAATTAAGGAAAAACTTCCTGACAGTGAGATCGACCAACCGGTGGAACTGCTTGCCACTAAGAAGATGTGGGTGCTCCATCATTGGAGGTTTTTAAGAAGAGACTGGACAGCCGTTTGTCCAGAATGGGATAGGGTCTCCTGCTTGAGCAGGGGGTTGGACTAGATGACCTCCAGGATCCCTTAAAGCTCTGTTATTCTGATGCCCTCAGCAAGCGCTCTACATGGGGCTCCCCTTGAGGAGCACCCGGAGGCTCCAACTGGTCCAGAATGCGGCCGCGCGGGTGATTACGGGAGCGACGTGGAGTTCCCATGTAACACCTCTCCTGCGCGAGCTGCGCTGGCTCCCAGTGGTCTTCCGGGTGCGCTTCAAGGTGTTGGTTCTCACCTTTAAAGCGCTCCATGGCTTAGGGCCAGGGTACTTACGAGACCGCCTTCTGCTACCGATAACCTCCCACCGGCCAATACGCTCTCACAGAGTGGGCCTCCTCAGGGTGCCGTCGGTCAAGCAATGTCGGCTGGCGGCCCCCAGGGGGAGAGCCTTCTCTGTGGGGGCACCCACCCTGTGGAATGAGCTGCCTCCTGGAATATGACTGATCCCGGACCTCCGCACTTTCCGCAAGGCCCTGAAGATGTTTTTATTTCAGCAAGCCAGCCTGGCCTGAATAGGTTTTATAGGTTAGTTTTTAATTATATAGCTTGGGGTTTTAAATTGGGAGGCTGATTAATTTAATTTATTTTTAGTTATCTTAACTTTTATATTGTATGTTATTTTAATTCTCGGCTGTTCACCGCCCTGAGTCCCTTCAGGGAGAAGGGCGGTATATAAATTCAATAAATAATAATAATAATAAGCCAGAAATATTGTCCACCTTGAAAAATGTGGCCGCCTATTGATACTTTTGCCATCATGTAACATTCTCCTCGGCTTCTATGGGTAGTCCTCAATTTATGACCGGCCCCAAAGTTCAAAGTTGCAATGGACCCACCCCTCAAAAAGGAACTTATGACCCAGATTCAAAGTCCCGACATCCGCCCCTGCAGTCATGTGACAACATACCATAAAACAACATGACATAACAACACCATAACATAAAACGTAAGACATGACAAAGCAGAAGGAAAGAGGACCTTATTCACGAAGTAGAAGATTGCGTAGATGAGCACGTAGAAGGCAGATCCTCCGGACACCAGGAAGGTTCTCCACCACCACCGATAATCCTGCCAAGATGAGCAGAACCACCTTGGGTTACAGCTACTCCTCAAGTTACAACCATTCGCTTAGTGACCGTTCGACGTTACAAAGGTTATTGAAAAAAGGGACTTGCAGTTACGACCGCTGCGGCGTCCCCATGGATCACAGGATCTCAATTCGGGCACTTGGCAACTGGTATGTCTTTATGAGGGTTGCAGCATGGCTTCTGACGACCAAAGTCAATAGGTAAAGAGCCGCGGTGGCGCAGTGGTTAGAGTGCAGTACTGCAGGCTACTTCTGCTGCCTGCCGGCTGCCTGCAATTTGGCACTTCAAATCTCACCAGGCTCAAGGTTGACTCAGCCTTCCGTCCTTCCGAAGTCAGTTAAATGAGGACCTAGATTGTTGGGGGCAATTATGCTGACTCTGTAAACTGCTTAGAGAGGGCTGGAAAGCACTGGGAAGCGGTATATAAGTCTAAGGCAGTGTTTCTCAACCTTGATAGCTTGAAGATGAGTGGACTTCAACTCCCAGAATCCCCCAGCCAGCAGCACTGGCTGGGGGATTCTGGGAGTTGAAGTCCACCCATCTTCAAGCTTCCAAGGTTGAGAAACAGTGGTCTAAGGGCTGTTGCTATTGCTAAAGACAGATTCACATCATGATCTCACAATTTACTTAACAAGGGCAGTGATTCGCTTAACAACTGTAGCAAAAAAAAAATGGTCATAAATGAGGCGCAATGCTGCACTTTAAGCACTGTGCCACTAGGGCTCATAGGAAGGAAAAAGGAAGGAAGGAAGGAAGGAAGGAGGGAGGGAGGGAAGGAAGGAAAGAAAGGAGGGAGGAAGGGAGGAAAATATTGCAGTAGCACTTATATACCACTTCACAGTGCTTTACAGCCCTCCCTAAGCAGTTTACAGAGTCAGCCTCTTGCCCCCAACAATCTGGGTCCTCATTTTACCCACCTCAGAAGGACAGAAGGCTGAGTCAACCTTGAGCCTGGTGAAATTTGAACTTGCAGTAATTGCAGGCAGCTGGTGTTATCTTAACAGTGCTTTAGTCTGCTGCACCACCAAGGCTCTGTCTCTCACCAAATTTCTTCTATGAGCCTCAGAGTGTCTCTACTACCCCTTCTCCCACTGTTATGGTAAAGATTTTCTGCCCAAGTTCCTTCTCTGGATCCCAATCCATAAGACTTTGACTTAGAGGATAACTTTATTGTTACTTTAAATGTACAGTAATCGGCCTACATTAAAATGAGAGTTTACACACACCCAGCTCTGCGAGACCCAGAACCATCCCTGCCCCTCAGAGGCCCGAGATTCTGGGGTCCGTGCTAGACCTGGGTTCCCCAGTCCTGCGACACCCCCACCCCCCCACCTTCTCCCCCCTTACCTCGGCACAGAGCTGGAAGTAAACCATGACGATGCTGATCTGGGAACAGGAGACCACCAGGATGATAAACACCAGGAATAAGAAGCCAAAGAGGTAGTAGAATTGATTCTCCCAGATGGCCTGAATCGAAGAAAGGCGAACAGACATTCAAAAGTCTTGGTCATCACCTCCAAAGCCCTTCGTGGCATGGAACTGGGCTACCTGAGGAACCATCTCACACACACACACAAACACACACACGCCCCACTCTAGAAGAAGGAACCTGATGAGGTCCCAGCAGGCCAAGGGAAGGGACTTTTCTGCTGTGGCCCCTGGCCTCTGGAACAGAATAGGAGACTTGGAAGGGACCTTGGAGGTCTTCTAGTCCAACCCCGCTTTTTTTCTGCCCCAGCTACGTACCCCAAAGAACGCAGCACACACAAAGCCCGTACAAACCTTAGTTTACGAATTAAGGACTACTAATGAGCTTTCTTAGTAGTTGTTCGAACACAAGTACAGTTTAAACCAGTCTTTTCTGAACAAGGGCTGTTAATTTAACTTCATTAACAGCCGAAAGGAATCCAAAGAATAACAACTCAGTTCTGAGGCACAGTATTTCAGATAACCGTAATCTTACTGTGGTTGGCAGAATGCCCAGAAGCAATTTGCAGGAAAACTGACGAGAGAGAAACAAGAGCCGAATCAAACATTTCTGGAATCAAGACGGGAAGGAATATGAATGAAGTTGTTTCCTGCAAATTGCTTCAGTCGGCGGTCCTCCTTAAATAGGCTAAGGGAGTGGCCAATTAGCCCCAAGCCTTACTCTCGAGGAGACCTCCTCCTGAGGAGCCACTCCTGCCTTTTGGCTGCTCTGTGCGCCCGTGCATCGAGAAGAGGCTCCTCCTCTTCTTCCTCTTCACTTATGGGAGCTTCTGGAGGTTCTGAAGGCCCTGGCTGAATCCCCACCTCTGGCACCACATCTTCTCCAGCCTCCTCACTGTCCGACTCGAGTGCCAGCTGCACAGGCTGCTGGCTCAGCACCACCAGCCTCCTCGCTGTCGGAATCAGCTACTAGCTGCACAGGCCGCTGACGGGCCACAACACTACTTAGGCAGGAAACCATACACCACTTCAAACGAATTGTTATCCAACATCTTCTTAAAAACTTTCAGTGTTGGGAGCATTCGCAACTTCTGGAGGCAAGTTGTTCCAGTGGTTAATTGTTCTAACTGTCAGGAAGTTTCTCCTTAATTCCAGGTTGCTTCTCTCCTTGATTAGTTTCCATCTGTTGCTTCCTGTCCTGCCTTCAGGTGTTTTGGAGAATGGCTTGACCCCCATTTCTTTGTGGCAGCCCCTCAAATATTGGAGCTCTTGCTATCATGTTACCCCTAGTCTTTTCTCTTCGTTAAGACCAGACACACCCGATTCCTGCAACCGTTCTTCTTATGTTTTAGTATCCAGCCCCCTAATCATGGACTACATAGACTACAATAGTAGAGTTGGAAGGGACCTCAGAGGTCTTCTAGTCCAACCCTCTGCTTGAGCAGGAGATCTTGTACCCTTTTCAGATGATTGTCCAGTCTCTTTTTGAAAGCCTCCAGTGATGGGGCACCCACAGCTTCTGGTGGCAAGCGGTTCCACTGGTTAATTGCTCTCATCGCCAGGAACTTTCTCCTTTAATTCCATCCTTAGTTTTCATCCGTTGCTCCTTGCCCTGCCTTCTGGTGCTTTGGAGAAAAGGTTGAGCCCCTCTTCTTGGTGGCAACCTCCGAGATATCGGAACACAGTGTGCCCCTCAAGGCGAGATCCGCACCCACCACTTTGGCCTCCCGGAAGGACCTTAAACCCTGGCTCTACTGGTTGGCCTGGGGTCCTGATGGGGCAGTTCATTGCTGGAGGTAGTTAGTGGATTAAATCATCCCACTGCAAGCTGGTTCCTATCTCAGCTAATTTTATTAATTTTAATGTTAATACAGGTGGTCCTCGATTTAGAGCCATTCGCTTAGTGACGGTTCAAAGTTACAAACAGCACTGCAAAAAGTGACTGACTGTTTTTCACACTTAATGACCATCGCAGCATCCCCTTGGTGACAAAATCAAAATTCAGACTCATATTTATGACGGTTGCAGCGTCCCGGAGTCACGTGATCCCCTTCCGACAAGCAACGCCAATGATTCACTTAACAACCATGTGACTTAACTTGACAACTGTTGTGAATCGCTTAACAACGGTGGCAAGGAAGATCGTAAGACGGGGCAAAATTCACTTAACAATTGTCTCGCTTAGCAGCATCAATGTTGGGCTCCATTGTGGTCGTAAGTCGAGAACTGCCTGTACTTCGTGTTTCGAATTGTTTTTGTCATGGTGTAAGCTGCCCAGAGTCTCTTGATAGCGAGACGGTCGCTATATAAATTTAAATAATTAACTGATTAAAATAGAGAAGAACTTGTACAGTTGTCCTCGACTTACGACCACAATGGCGCCCAACATTTATGTTGTCCAGTGAGACGTTTGTTAGTTAAGTGAGCTTCGACCCATCCTATGACTTTTCTTGCCACTGTTGTTAAGTGAATCACTGCCGTCGTTAACCGAGTCACATGGTCGTTAAATGAATCTGGCTTGCCCACGGACTTTGCTTGTCAGAAGGTACCGCGAAAGGGACACTGCGACCGTCATTATGAGACCACCTTCTGCCACCGATAGCCTCCCACCGGCCAGTACGCTCCCACAGAGAGGGGCTCCTCCGGGTGCCGTCGGTCAAACAATATCGACTGGCAGCCCCCAGGGGGAGAGCCTTCTCTGTGGGGGCACCTGCCCTTTGGAACGAGCTCCCCCCCGGAGATACGGAGGATTCCGGATGTACGCACTTTCCGCCACGCCCTCAAGACTTTTTTATTCCAACAAGCTGGGCTGGCCTAACTCTTTTAATTGCTAATTTTAATACATTTTTAAAAAAAAGGGGGGGGGGTGTTTTAATGCGTAAGGGCCAAATTCATCTACTATGTTTTGAATTGTTTTTTTTTTTTTTAAATTTTATATATTGTTATGTGTTTTATTTGGCTGTTCACCGCCCTGAGTCCTTCGGGAGAAGGGCGGTATATAAATCTAATAAATACAAATTAAGTGTCAGTCACTTGTCAAGCATCCGAATGTAAATGACGTGATCCTGGGGATTGCTGCAATGGTCGTTAAGTGTGAAAAACGGTCCTTGGTCACTAAGCAAATTGTTGTAAGGTATAGGATGTCTGAAGCTGCCTTTGCAAAGGGTGTTACGCATTGTTTCTCAACCTTGGAAGCTTGAAGATGGGTGGACTTCAACTCCCAGAATCCCCCAGCCAGCGCTGCTGGCTGGGGGATTCTGGGAGTTGAAGTCCACCCATCTTCAAGCTACCAAGGTTGAGAAACACTGTGTTAATCTCTGCTCTTGTGGGTATTTTATTTCTGGCCAGGAAGTGCAGTGATCTTTTAGCTTTTTGATTGTCTCTTTTGAATGGTGTGTAAACGTGGTTCATCTCTATGTGCCCGTTGATGGCCGTTTTGTCTGAGTGCTGCTGGCTTGGGGATTCTGGGAGTTGAAGTCCACCCATCTTCAAGCTTCCAAGGTTGAGAAACACAGGTGTTACAGGGGGCCGGGTGGGGTGGGGTGGGGTGGGGTCCACAGGACTTACGCTGAAAATGAAGAAAAGTTCAATAAACATGGCTCCAAAAGGCAGGATTCCAGCCATGAGGATCCTATGAAGGAAGGCAGGAGAAAAGGGTCATTATGGAAACAAGGGAATCTGGTTCGAACAGATTCCTCAACTGCGTCAAGCACTATTTTATTCCATTGTTTCAAGAGCAGGAGGCTTTCTTGAACTCGGCACCCAGCTAGGTAGAGTCAGGATATAAAAGCTATCCTTTCCGCTCTGCCGAATTCACTGTTGTTATTATTGTTAATTGTTAAGATTTTTATCCCGCCTTCTCGAGTGTACGTCAAGGCGGCAAGAATATCTATAATATGCCTTCCTCCTCCTGTTTTCCCTGCGACGACAGCCCTGTGAGGTGGGCTGGGCTGAGAGAGAGAGAGAGAGAGAGTGATTGGCCCGAAGTCACTCAGCTTTCAAGACTACAGCAGGACTAGAACTCCCCATCTCCTGGTAATTGGCCCAATCACCCAGCCGGCTTTTATTCCTAAGGTAGAACTAGAACTCACAGTCTCCTGGTGAAAGTCAGGTTTCTGTGCCTAAGGTGGGGCTAGAATTCACTAAAACTTGTAAATCGCCCAAGGTCACCCAGTGGGCTTTCATGCCTATGGAAGGACTAGAACTCCCTGTCTCCTGGTGATTGGCTCAAAGTCACCCAAATATCTTTCATGCCTAAGGCGGGACTAGAACTCACCGTCTCCTGGTGATTGGCCCAAAGTCACCCAACTATCTTTCATGCCTAAGGCGGGACTAGAACTCACCGTCTCCTGGTGATTGGCTCAAAGTCACCCAGCCACCTTTCATGCCTAAGGCGGGACTAGAACTCCCTGTCTCCTGGTGATTGGCTCAAAGTCACCCAGCCACCTTTCATGCCTAAGGCGGGACTAGAACTCCCCGTCGCCTGGTGATTGGCCCAAAATCACCCAACTATCTTTCATGCCTAAGGCGGGACTAGAACTCCCCGTCTCCTGGTGATTGACCCAAAGTCACCCAACTATCTTTCATGCCTAAGGCGGGACTAGAACTCCCCGTCTCCTGGTGATTGAGCCAAAGTCACCCAGCTGGCTTTTATGCCTAAGGCGGGACTAGAACTCCCCGTCTCCTGGTGATTGAGCCAAAGTCACCCAACTATCTTTCATGCCTAAAACAGGACTAGAACTCACCATCTCCTGGTGATTGGCCCAAAATCACCCAGGCGGCTTTTATGCCTAAACTGGAACTAGAACTCACAGCCTCCTGGCTCTTAGGCCGTCCCCTGCACCACTATCCCAAGCTGGCTCTGTTATGACAGCTATTCTAGTCCCTGTCCCCAACTTACAACGAAGTCGCCCCGGAAGACTCACCCAACGAACCGGTTCATGTACCACCTCTGTTCCGGGATCTGCCTTGGGATCTGATTGGTCCGGACGGGATTGTCGTAGGGCTGCTTGCGAAAGCCGAAGTAGTAGCCCAGGTACACCAAGGGCAGGGAAATGCCGAACCACATGCAGAGCAGCGCCAGCATGGTGGGAAACGGGACCTGGAAAACAAGACGCCGATTCTCGGACAGTAGCCACGCAAAGTCTCCCCAGTAAGTTACAGGTATGTGTAACTTACACTCACCCCACCCCCCCTCCACTGCTAGGAACGGCTCAGACCAGGGGTGAAATCCAGCAGGTTCTGACAGGTTCTGACGAACTGGTAGCGGAAATTTTGAGCAGTTCGGAGAACTGGCAAATACCACCTCCGGCTGGCCCGAGTGAGGTGGGAATGGGGATTTTGCAATATTCTTCCCCAGCCACGCCCACAGAACCGGTAGTAAAAAAAAAATTGGGATTTCACCACTGGCTCAGACTGTGGTTTCCTTGGCACACCGAACCATTAACTCACCACCTTAGCTATGGCACACCACAAACTCAACTAAGATACACTTTTTTGGATACTTTCTATCTCCAAGGTGGCTTTTTCTAAAGGCAACTGGACTTTTTGTTTTTGTTTTTCCTTGAGGACGTTTCGCTTCTCATCCAAGAAGCTTCTTCAGCTCTGACTGGATGGTGGGGAAGGGAAGGATTTATATTCTTTGCAGTCATCTGGTCGTTTGCACTCTCTCTGAGAATCATTGAGGCCACTTGGAGGCTTATCTATGCCCTCGGAGTCAGCTGAATAGTGCAAATGGGTGTAAATGAACTTTTCAGCAGTTCCAAGGTTCCACGCCCATTTGCACTATTCAGATGACCTTAAACACAGATAAACACAGATAAGCCTCCAAGTAGCCTCAACGACTCTCAGAGAGAATGCAAACGACCAGAGGACTGCAAGGAATATAAATCTATCCATCCTCTACCATTTCAGTCAGAACTGAAGAAGCTTCTTGGGTGAGAAGCAAAATGTCTTGATTTATGCAGACGGCTGGTCGTTTGTATCCTTTTAGAGAGTCGTTGAGGCCACTTGGGAGGTTTATCTGTGTCCTCAGGATCCCGAGTGGTGCAAATGGCTGTGGGGGCTTCTTGGAACTGCTGAAAGGACTGTGTTGTAGACCGGAGATAGTGTTGTGTGGATCGTGGCTGATTCCGACGACGAGGAGGCTGGTGTGGTGTCACGCCAGCAGCCTGCGCAGCCGGCGCTCGTGTCGGACAGCGAGGAGGCTGAAGAGGATGTGGTGCCAGAGGCAGAGACTCAGCCAGGGCCTTCCAGAGGCTCCTTCAAGTGGAGAGAGCGAAGTGGAGGAGCCTCTCCTCAATGCTCGAGCACGCAGGGCTGCCAAAAGGCAGGAGTGGCTACTCAGAAGGAGGAGGTCTCCTCGAGAGTAGGGCTTGAGGATAATTGGCCACTCCCTTAGCCTATTTAAGTCGCACGCAGCTAGTGCTTTCTTGCTGGAAACAACTAGTATTTATTATCAGAGTATTTTGGTTTATCATATCTTGTTTTCTGGGCTGGTTGCCAACTTTTGCCGGTCTTGTTTATTCTTGCTACTTAATAAATTTGATAAGGACCATTGGTGTGTGTCAATATCCTCGGAAATCCGGAGCTGGGCCAGAACAGATAGATGATGTTGTATCCCTCCCCCTCTATTGAGAGAGCTCTGCTCAATTTGAACCTAGATGGCTTCAAGAGCTCTCAGAGAGAGTGCAAATGACCAGATGACCACTAAGAAATAGGATCCACCCTGCCAGAACCGATGAAGCTCCTTGGGTGAGAAGCGACATGTCTTGAAGGAAAAACCAAGGAAGTCCAGTTGCCTTTTGAGAAAGCACTTTTGAGATTTCTCTCTCAGACCCAAACCATTCGGAGGAGTAAACCCCACAGGGAGTAGCCAAGGAGAGACTTACCGCCCCCGAGGAGTGTTTGCCCCAGATGAAACAATTCAGGACGAAGCATATCCCAAAGACGACCCCGGGATACAGCATGGCCGTCTGCAAGGGAAAAGAATAAACCAGGTTTAGTGGGCTCCACCTGCTGAGATCCTCTGGTGCCGCCCGTTTCTGTACCAGGCAGCTATAAAGGGCTCCAATTCTTAACCCCCAAATACAGGTAGTCCTCAGCTTACGACCTCAACTGAGCCCCAAACATCTGTTGTTAAGCGAGACATTTGTTAAGTGAGCTTTGCCCCCTTTCACAGTTTTTAAGCGAATCACCACGGTTGTTAAAGGTGTAACAAAGGTGTTAAGGGAATCTGGCCAGGACCCCACAAGGCCTCCTCCTGCTCCACCACCTCTTCACCCCACTCCCTTCTAGCACTGATGAGGTTACCTAGTTGGGCCATGAAATGTCTACAAGAAAACAAAGAAGCTCAGAGACCATCAATTCTCCTCCTCCCCTTTTTCTGCGCTTTCTCCTCTTCCTCCTCTCTGCAAACCCCCACTCCCTTCTACAGTAGTACTGATGATGTTCCCTAGTTGGGCCATGAAACATCTGCAAGGAAACAACCCAGCTCAGAGAGCACACTTGAAACCTTGCAAATATTCTTTTCTATTGGAGCCTTATTTCTGTTTTGGTTGAAATCATCTTAATGTCTGCACTCCAAACTACATTCGTTCCAGTGCTGATATAAGGAGGAGAAGAGGGGACAGCTGGCAAGAGGACGCTTGACTTTTCACCTACTTATTTTCCCTGAAGATAATATCCCCTAGGAGATGGGATGGGAGGGGGGACATTCCTGGGAGCTGAAGTAGTAGATATGGGGGAGAGTGATTTGGAAGATGGTCAATGAGATGCAGAGAATTGGGGAACGGAAAGGGAAGTTTTGGGGTCAGGAAGTCAATGTTGGCTACGACATAATCGGGGACAGATTGTCGTGCTTAATAAATGAAAGATTTCATCAAAGACTATTTGTTTGGAAATGCAATTTATTTGAGACACCGAAACCTGACACTTAACCTACCATCACTTGCAACAAGCTTTCCCCAAGAGATTTTCTCTCCCTGTCCAAGCCCAGTTAGACCCCATCTTTCTGTCCTGATCAAGAGCCCCCCTGTGCCCCCCAAAAGCCCCCTTCCCCTCCCCACCCAGAGGCAGCAGCTCCACTCACACAGAAAGCGCCTTTTTTCCACCGATGGCCTTTGAGTGTGCGGTACAAGCGGCCGGCCGAGAAGCCCCCGAAGACCCTGTGCGTCGCGCAGGGGAAAGAAGACAGCAGGGTTATCTCCTGTCCCTTTCCAGACACCCCCCCTCCGCCCCAAAAGAAGAGGTGCCAGGCAGCAACTGCATACTCACCCCATGAACATGAAGAGGAAGCAGGCGGTGGTCATCAGAGCCCCTCGGCTGGAAGGAGACAGCATCCCCAGCATGGCCACAACTGGAACGCAAGAGGGAAGCGTCAGGACACAAAGGCTGCTGTCCTGGGGGTTGCATAAAGCCACTGGCAGGCCAGATGTCAGTTTTGGAAGACAGTTTTCTTTTTTTGCTTCTTAACTGCCACATATTTTAGCTGGGGAAGTTGGGAGGGGGCTGTTGTTGGAATGGTAGAAAGTTAGTCATAACAACATTCCGTGTTCAAGGACTTTTGTCTGTGTCTGATGGAGACTGCCAGAAGATGGTATCCGGTTGAGTGTGAAGAGTTGATTGGACAATGTGATGAACTTGTGGGTGTGAGGCAGGGCTGTGAACTGTCAGCTGGGTGTGGAAAACCTGGAAGCTTTCAGATTCGGGTTTTCCCAGATGTGCCAACATGACATCTCTAATAAATTGGAACTTTGAGGAACCTCAGGCCTCGGAGCTTTATTTCGTTGGGGTTGTTCCTTGGAACCCTGGCACCAGAATCTGTTCCTATGGTTTTAATCCTACTAGCAAACCACCCGCAGTTCAAGCATGGCATGGAGAAGCTGGCGTTTCAGGATATTTCTGGACGTCTGTAGAGATTCTCCGTCCTCCAGGTCATGGTTGTCCCCAAAGGTGCTTTTTCCAAGAGGCAACTGGATTTTTTCTTTTGAAGACGTTTCACTTCTCATCCAAGAAGCTTCCTCAGCTCCGACTGGATGGTGGGGAAGGGAAGGATTTATATTTCTTGCAGACAGAGCTGGCTGTTCATTTGCATCCTTTTAGAGAGTCGTTGAAGCCACTTGGACGCAAAGGATAGAACTGACCAGCTATCTGCAAGGGGTATAAATCCTTCCCTTCCTCAGCATCCAGTCAGAGCTGAAGAAGCTTCTTGGATGAGAAGCGAAACATCTTCAAAAGAAAAAACAAGAAAGTCCAGTTGCCTCTCGGAAAAAAACAACAAACCCCTTTGGGACATATTTCTGGAAGGTTTGCCAGTCCCTGGAGCACGAAGCTGGCAGGCCACATACCTGAGAAAGAACTGGGCCAGGAATCCAAGGGAAAGAGAGGGAAGTGGGCAAATCCCAAGGCGAAGGGCAGCACCAAAAGAGGTGCAGAAAAGGGCAGGGATTTATACGGGAACCCATTTGATGTAGCTAGCGGTGAAGGTGCTGGTTTAAAAACCAGGCAACCGGGAATTCTAATCCGGCCTTAGGCATGAAAGCCAGCTGGGTGACTTTGGGCCAATCCTCAAGAGAGAGGGTGAGTTCTAATCCCATTAAGGTGGAATGCTGCAGCCTGCTAAAGAGCCCAGGAGTCCGAGGGAAAGAGAAGTTGGCACAGCAGCCGAGGCATTGCGCAACGGATGGCAAAGGAGAAGGGCAGGGCCGAAAGAGGTGCAGAAAAGTTTAAGGGATTTATATGGGAGCCCGTCTGGTGTAGAGGCGAAGGTGCTGGCATAGAAACTAGGAGATGGGGAGTTCTAGTCCTGCCTCAGGCATAAAGTTCAGATGGTTGACTTTGAGCCAGTCACTCCCACCTCACAGGATTGTGGTTGTAGAGAAAACAGGAGGAGGAGGAGGGGGGGGGGGAATATTAGGTATGTTCCCAGCCTTGATTTACTTATAAAAGTAATAAAAGCAGAATAAAAATTTAATAAAGAAATAAATGCGTTTAAAGGTATTTGGAGCTACTGCCTGATTTTCAAGGCCTGCTAAGAGGACGACACATACCCCTGCCCGGGAGAGAACAGAACAGAATAGAAATAGAATAGAAGGGAATAGGAATAGGATAAGATAGAGTAGGGTAGAAATATAGAAGAGATTAGGAATATAGAAGAGAAACAGAACAGAATAGAACAGAGAGTAGAGTTGAGTTGAGTAGAATAGAATAGAATAAGAAATAATTGAAGAAAAGAGAATATACTGAATAGGACAGGACAGGACAGAAAGAATAAACAGATTGTAGAATAGAATAGAATGCAGAATGGAATAGAATAGAATAGAATAGAGTAAGAATGGAATGGAATGGAATGGAATGGAATGGAATAGAATAGAATAGAATAGAATAGAACAGAGAATGCAATGCAATAGAATAGACTAGACTAGAATAGACTAGAATAAAAGAGAATGGAATGGAATGGAATGGAATGGAATAAAAGAATAGAGAATGGAATGGAATGGAATGGAATGGAATGGAATAAGAATAAGAATAAGAATAAGAATAAGAATAAGAATAAGAATAAGAATAGAATAGAATAGAATAGAATAGAATAGAATAGAATAGAATAGAATAGAATAGAATAGAATAGAATAGAATAGAATAGAACAGAACAGAACAGAACAGAATAAATATTGGAATGAAGAATGGAATGGAATGGAATGGAATGGAATGGGATGGAATAGAATAGAAGAATAAGAATAAGAATAAGAATAAGAATAAGAATAAGAATAAGAATAAGAATAAGGATAGGATAGGATAGGATAGGAATAGGAATAGGAATGGCAGAGGAGGAAAAGGGAGATGGATATTTTAATGGGGAAGGAAATGGAGGGGAGGGGGAAGGAAGAAGAGAAGTAGAGGGGAGGGGAGGGGAGTGGAAACCGAAAGGAGGAAGAGGAGAAAAAAAGAGAAAGTAGGAAGATGGAAGGAGAAAAAGAAAGGAGAAGGAGGACGCATAGGCTCAGAGTGGGGCCTGGGAGCCTGGAGACTGGGCCAGAGGGCCACCGGAGGAAGTGGGTGGTGGGGGAGAGGAAGGCTTGAGCTGGGATTTAGAGAAAGGAGATGAAGGTGCATCATGCTTGTGTTCCTAGAAGCAGTGCCAGTGCATACTTTGGTTAAGGGAAAGCAGGCAGGGTGGCTGGAGGAGGAGGAGGAGGAGGAGGAGGAGGAGGAGGAGGAGGAGGAGGAGGAGGAGGAGTCAGGCAGGCCATTTTGTGCCACCGGGAGAGGCTGCGCATCCAGACCCTCCCTGCCCGGGTTTGGAGGTCCCCTCTTGGCTTTCCGTGTGGGGAAAATCCTGGCGCCCGCTGGGCCCTACTCACAAATAACGATCAGGATCATGCAAAAGAGCTGGATGCCGGAGCCCAGCAGGGAGCTGAGGATCATGGGATACTGCGGCGGCCGGAAGACATCCCCGTGCACCAGCTTCCACCCCGACTCCTCCATGGTGTCCTCCTGCAGGGGGCGAAGGGGGCCACACGGTGAGACAGCAGCCTACGACAAATCTCCCCCTTTTTACACACACACACACACAACACAACTCAACACACACTTCTGTGGCGGTCCACCTGCCTGCACCTGAAGCAACCCTTTCTTGCAAGGAACAGGGAGGTTTTGTTTAGAGACCCCCGAGCTGGATTAGAACCTTGGGTGGGGTGGGGGGGTTGGACTAGATGACCTACAAGGTCCCTTCCAACTTCTGTTAACCTGTAAAACCTAAGGCACGCAGTCCTCGACTTACAGCCACTCACATAGTGACCACGGAAAGTACAACAGGCACCACCGCCCCCCACCCTCGAAGTACAAGTAGTCCTCGACTTACAACATTTCCACTCAGTGACTGTTCAAAGTTACAAACGGCATTGAAGAAAAGGGACTGACAACTATTTTTCACACTGACGACCAGCACTTGGTGACTCGTATTTATGACTGTCACAGTGTCCCGGGGTGGGTGGGTGGGTCATGTGATCCCCTTTTGCAATCTTCTGACAAGTCAAGTCCATGGGGGGGGGGAAGCCCGATTCACTTAACAACCGTGTGACGAATTTGACAACTGCAGTGATGTGAAAAGCCGTAAAATGGGGCAAAACTCACTGAAGAAATGTCTCACTTAGCAACATGAATTCTGGGCTCGATTGTGGTTGTAAACTGAGGACTTTAGGGCCCAACTTTAGTTCTGAAGTTTCCAACAACTGTCCGTGGGTTGCTTTTCAGGCGCATGGCAACCAGCCCCGCTTTCATGTCCATTTGCAGCGTCTCACTGTTATGTGACCGAGAGATTTATGATGTTTTCCCCAAAAACTGTTCATAGGTAGTCCTCAACATAGGATCGCAACAGACCCTAATGTTTCTGTCGCTAAGCGAGACGGAGGTAAAGTGACCTCTGCCCCATGTTACAACTTTTCTTGCCACAGTTCTAAAGCAAATCACTGTTCAGTTGTTAAGGGAATCATTTGGTCGTTAAGTGAATCCAGCTTCTCCTGTTGGCTTTTGCTTGTCTGTTGTGGCCCATCAGCTGCCTGTGCAGTTAGTAGCTGATTCGGACAGCGAGGAGGCTGGTGTGGTGCTGCTCCAGCAGCCTGTGCAGCTGGCACTCGAGTCGGACAGTGAGGAGGCTGGAGAAGATGTGGTGCCAGAGGCGGGGATTCAGCCAAGGCCTTCAGAACCTCCAGAAGCTTCCATGGGTGAAGAGGAAGAAGAGGAGGAGCCTCTTCTCAATGCACGGGCGTGCAGAGCTGCCAAAAGGCAGGAGTTGTTCTTCAGAAGGAGGTCTCCTCGAGAGTAAGGCTAGGGGCTAATTGGCCACTCCCTTAGCCTATTTAAGGAAGGACGACGACTGAAGCAATTTGCAGGGAACAACTTCGTTCACTCTCCTTCGCGGCTGGATTCTCTGCAAATTGCTTCTGGGCTTTCTGCCAACTCTAGTAAGACTGTGATTACCTTATCTTAGAATTCTGGTAGGTTATTAAGACAGTTTATTAACAGCCTTTGGTTGATAAAGACTAAGTTATTTGAGTAAAATAAACTGTATAGAATTTGTGTGTGCTGCGTTCTTTGGGGTCCGTAGCTGGGGCAGAACATTGTCGGAAGCTGGCTGGGAAAGTCACAAATGGGGATCGTATGATCCCCGGGATGCTGCAACTGTCACAGATATGAGTCAGTTGCTAAGTAGCCAGATTTGGATGACATGACTGCGGGCAATGGTCGCAAGTGCGAAAATCGGTCATAAATCAGGTTTTTTTTCAGTGCCTTTGTTCATTTCAAACAGTCACTAAATGAAATGTTGCAGACCGAGGACTGCCTGTACTTCCGGTTATTAGCAAAAAAAAAAAAACCGTGTGGCGAACCATGAGCTGCTTAACGACAGCAGTGTTCATTTAATGGCTGCCGCTAATAGGCTGTAAAAATGGATCAGTCATATAGGTGACCCCCTTTTATGACTGTCACGAGATATGACCATTACAGTCATAAGTTGAGGACTACCTGCACATTCATTCATTCCAAACTAACAGTCTCTCCATCTGTTCCTTTCTTTCTCTTCTTTTTCTTTTCCTCTCGTTCTTTCTGTTTTTATCTCCGTCTTCTCTCTCTCTCTCTCTCTCCCTTTCCTTCTCTTTCCTTCTTTCTCTTCCTCTCTCTCTCTTCTTTCTTTCTCTCTCTCTCTCTCTCCCCCCCCCCCCCATCATGGTGCTGGTCATTAACCTAAAGAACTCGCTGCTACAAGACACAAGCTCTTTTCACCTTAGGTGGCTTTAAAACCAAAGCAGGGAAGCAGGAAAATCCTTCCGCCGCTGCCTCCAGGAGATGGTCTCGAATTCAAGAGACGCCAGTTTTCCAGGGCGGCCTCCCCCAGCACCCCCCCCCTCAAAGCACTTTCAGAACCCCCGAGAAGGAGCCCAAAATCCCTGCTGGAGCACAAAGTTGAACGTACAATGTCGTCTTCCTTGTTGTAGTTGGCAATGTCTTTGCGGAGAGTCCGGATGATGATCATGCTGAGAATGCCTGCAAAAGAGAAACCGAGAGAAGAAGACGGTTTGATCCCCATCCGAGCTTCCATGGTTCAGCAGCAATGTGTGTGTGGGGGGTGGGGGTGGGGGGCAATTGTGCAGCTTAACAGTCGATCCCGAAGGCCCCTCTCCCACACAACTGTGTTAATTAATTAAATGTATATGCCATTTGGGGACTCTAGGCAGTTCTAGGCAGATGTTCCATCTTTTCTATCCTGCTCAGAGAGTTGGTCTCTGGCAGAAAACCACTCGAAGTAACTAGAAGCATTTGAAATGTAGATTTACAGACAGCTGTTACGTATAAGGAGGAGGTGATAAGCCGCCTGGGAACGCAAAGGGAAATAATCAAAGCCATTAAAAAGCGAAAGTTAGAATATTTTGGACATGCGATGCGACACCCAGAAAAATACGGCACACTTCACTTAATCCTCCAAGGAAAGATTGAAGGCAAACGAGGTCCAGGCAGAAGAAGAACATCATGGCTTCAAAATCTAAGGGACAAAGTTTGGACAAAACTTTTACATACGGCTGTTAACAAAAATAGGATTGCCAACATGATCGCCAACGACTGATGACGGATATAGAAGAAGACGAAGAAGAAGAAAGAAGAAGAATGAAGAAGAATGAAGAAGAAGAATGAAGAAGAATGAAGAAGAAAGAAGAAGAAGAAGAAGAAGAAGAAGAAGAAGAAGAAGAAGAAGAAGAAGAAGAAAGAAAAAGAATGAAGAAGAAAGAAGAAGAAAGAAGAAAGAAGAAGAATGAAGAAGAAGACGAAGAAGAAGAAAGAAGAAGAAAAGAAGAAAGAAGAAGAAGAATGAAGAAGAAAGAAGAAGAATGAAGAAGAAGACGAAGAAGAAGAAAGAAGAAGAAGAAGAAGAAGAAGGAAGAAGAAGGAAGAAGAAGGAAGAAGAAAGAAGAAGAAGAAGAAGAAGAAGGAAGAAGAAGAAGAAGAAGAAGAAGAAGAAGAAGAAGAAGAAGAAGAAGAAGAAGAAGAAGAAGAAGAAGAAGAAGAAGAAGAAGAAGAAGAAGAAGAAGAAGAAGAAGAAGAAGAAGAAGAAGAAGAAGAGCAGCGGTTATTGGAGTTCTCTGAGCTTGGTGGTTTTCTTCCATACAACTACCCTGTTTCCCCGAAAATAAGACCTCCCCTGATAATAAGCCCAATCGGGCTTTTGAAGTGCGTGTGCTAAAATAAGACATCCCCCGAAAATATTTAAACGCAGAGCTGGAAATCAGGTTAAGACGGCAAGAGGAGCCCCGTCTTGCTCCACGAGCCCCAAAATAATAAGACCTCCCTGAAAATAAGGCCAAGCGCTTATTTCGGGGTTCAAAAAACTATAAGACAGGGTCTTATTTTCAGGGAAACACAGTAGGTAAACATTAGGTTAGAAGGGACTGGGGTTTACGGAGGAGAGGAGGAGGAGGAGGAGAACTGTGGGGTCCTCGGTGCTCTCTGAGCTTGGTGGTTTTCTTGCAGACGTTCCATGACTCAACTAGGTAGCATCATCAATGCTAGAAGGGAGTGGGGTTTGTAGGGAGGAGGAGGAGGAGGAAGAGGAAAAGGAGGATTGTGGGTTCCTTGGTGCTGTCTGAGCTTGGTGGTTTCCTTGCAGATGTTTCATGACCCAACTAGGGAACACCATCCGTGCTAGAAGGGAGTGGGGTTTGTGAGGAGGAGGAGGAGGAGGAGGAGGAGGAGGAGGAGGAGGAGGAGGAGGAAAGCTGTAGGGTCCTTGGTGCTCTCTGAGCTTGAAGCAACTCCCACAGACTTTTCATGACCCAACTAGGGAATATCATCCCTGCGAGCAACAAGCTCACGAGACCACCAAGGACCCCGCAGTTCAACCCTGAGCTTCAAATCTCCTCTCAATGAACATTAAAATATTACACAATAAGCATGAAACTCAACGGAGACGGCTAACGAAGGAAGCGACGACGCACGTCGTCAGGGTAGAGGTAAGAATCCTCTCTCAATCCCTTAACCGCCTTCAATAGGGAACGCCATCAATGAACTCATTGGTTAATTAATTGGCACTCGTCTGCTCCGAGTGAAAGGAAAACGCTCTGCTAACCAAGAGATGCTTCCTACATCTCAGGGGCTGCTTCCTGTTTTTTTTTCAGCCGGGGGGAGGATTTACTCCTATGTAAACCACTAGTTTCCTCACTGATGCTTGGGCCCTTTTTTTGGCTTAATGAAAGATCCCCAGGCTTTTTAATTCTCTTAGATTAGGAGTCTCCAACTCCTTTAACAACCAATTCACCCGAACCGGCTGAATCCCACCACTGACGACAGTCCATGATAGGCATCTCCAAACTTGGCAACTTTAAGACAGGTGGATTTCAACTCCCAGCAATTCCCCAGCAAAGCTGGTTGGGGAAATCTGGGAGTTGAAGTCCACCTCCAAGTTTGGAGATGCCTGTCATGGACTATCGTCATTGGTGGGATTCAGCCGGTTCGGGTGAATTGGTTGTTAAATTGCTGGCTGGCCCCACCCCACCCCTTCCAGGAATCCCCCTGCACCCCGTTTTGGCTCCCAGGGCAGTGCAGGAGGCCAAGTGCTGCCTGTCACACCCCCTGGCCATGCCCACCCATCCGGTCATTAGGGCAGAGAACCTGTTGTTAAATTATTTGAATCCCACCACTGCATCGTGTCTTAGGTAGGTTGTTTTGGGCAGGTAAGGACCTGCTAAAGCCTATAAAGTGGGCCCTGCCCAGCCAAATAAATATATGCCAACGCAACACAAAGAAAGGTAAACGGATCCCAAATCCTGAAATCCCTCCCTCCCTCCCTCCGCTTTTAAATTCACTTTCACGCTGGTTTCTAATTCACTTTTGCCTTTTTGGATCTTTACATTTTGTGTATGTGTTAATGTTTTATTGGCACGCTGCCTCCCTCTGTGAGGGAGACAGGCGGTTTCCAGATTCAATCAATATATTGATCAATAAAAAAAAAGATATGGAAAAAATGAGGAAGGAAGCCAAACTGGCCCAGAACTGATAAGCTTCCCAAAAGTTAAACTGGAAGGTTCTTGGTCTGTTTTTAATTTCAAAAATCAGTTATTGTGCTTCCTCTGAATTGTTAGTAAGTTAAGTTGTAAATTATATCAATTCTTTAAAAACACACATACACACCTTGTAAATTGGCCTGGCGAGTTTTAGAGGTTTAAATAAATTTGTTAACAAACAAACGGGAAGTGTCAACATAGAAAAATACGTTATTAAAAAAGCAAAGGTGATTCAGAAATTCTGCTGGCATCTTCCAGCCGCACTGCCTACGTGCAAGGAGTCTTATTACCCTCTTTATCCTCCCTTTATTGGTATTATTATGGTCTGTCACCCGGTCAGCCAGATGTTCGGACTGGATTTGGCATTTTTGTCTACCTATCGAGTCCTTCCTGGGGACCTGGGAGAGACAGATGTGGGACATTTGATGGGGTTAAAAGGTCTCGTCTCAGGATGTCAGCAGTTCCGAGTAAAACTGCCTTCTGCAATTGACTGATGGCGAATTTGTCAATGCTGCTAGTTGATGATTAATAATACTATTCTCTCTGTCGTTCTGCATGTTCACAATGTGCTTCTTTTGCCAGAGACAAATTCCCTGGGCCGAATAAAAGTACCGAGTTCCAATCAATCGAGTTCACCTGCCCCTGATTTCCTTCTCACCTGAAAGGAAGAAAACCACCACCACGGAGTTCACAATGGAAAACCAATGTATCTGCACGTCACTCATGGTGAGGTAAGTGTCCCAACGGGAGGCCCACTTGATGTCACTCTCCTGCAAAACAAAGAGGGAGGGGAAGGGAGAGATGGATGGGAAGGGGCTCTGCTAAAGGCTGGGCTAGCCGTCTTTCCCGATTCAGGGATGGCTGCTTTAACAAGGGCCCTCAAAGCTCCTTTCAGCATCCTTCCAGGTGGGTTCGTTTTATTTATTATTCACATTTCTGAATCAGAATCAGAATGGAAGGGACCTTGGAGGTCTTCTAATCCCAACCCCCTTCTCAAGCAGGAGACCCTAGAGACCATTTCAGACAAACAGCTGTTCAGTCTCTTCTTAAAAACCTCCAGTGATGGCGCACCCACAATTTCTGGTGGCAAGCAGTTCCACTGGTTAATTGTCTTCACTGTTAGGAAGTTTCTCCTTAATTTCAGGTTGCTTCTCTCTTTGATGAGTTTCCATCCGTTGTTTCTTGTCCTGCCTTCAGGGGCTTTGGAGAATAATTTGACCCCCCTCTTCTTTGTGGCAGCCCCTCAAATACTGGGATACTGCTCTCATGTCCTCCTTAGTCCTTCTTTTCTCTAGACTGGCCAAACCCCAATTCCTGCAACCGTTCATCGTATGTTTTAGTCTCCAGGCCTTTAATCCTCTTAGTTGCTCTTCTCTGCACTTTTTCCAAAGTCTCAACCTCTTTTTTGTAATGTGGGGACCAAAACTGGATGCAATATTCCAGGTGTGACCTTAAAAAGGCTTTATAAAGCAGTACTAATACTTATACTGAATCACTCATCTCCCTCACAGAGGGACTCTGGGCGGTGTAAACAAAATATAGGTAATCCTTGACTTTTTAACATTGAATTTTAATCACCCTTGCCTCATTTTAAATGTTATGTACTGTTTTTATGTTCTAGAATTCATCCAGAGTCACTCCGGCAAGGAGAGGGGCGGTTTTAAAATTTGATCAATAAACAAAGACAGTAAGACAGAAGAAGAAGGTGAACGTTAAGTGGCAACGTGTTTCTCTTGGTTCCTTTGTTCTCAAACCAACAGTCATAGCAGTGGCTGATGGTGCTGAAATTCCTCCTTCGCCCCCAAGGAACTACAAGATGAGTCTTTGCGGGCATGGAAGGAATGAAATTGGGTTGTCAGTTCGTAAAATCCGTTAATCCAAAGGCTGGGAGTAGCCCGTTTCAGCTTAGTTATCCAGGACAACTGACCACATCTTCTCTGGTTGCTCCCAGGACAGGTCTCTGCCCCAACGCAGAGCTCTAACCACATCTTCCTTTGAACAATGGTGTTTTACCCAGGGCAAAACTAGAGTAGAATGTCTCATCTTGTGGGGGGCATTTTAAGAGACCAGCTTTGGAGAAAACATTTAAAGCAGACAACCAGTTTGCTGTAGTGGTTAAGGTGCTGACTTGGAAATCAGGAGATTCTAATCCCACTTTAGGCATAAAAGCTAGCTGGGTGACTGTGGGCCAATCATCAGGAGACGGTGAGTTCTAGTTCTGCCTTAGGCACAAAAGCCTAAGTGGGTGACTTTGGACCAATCCCGAGAAGATTGAAAGTTCTGGTCCCACCTTAGGGATGAAAGCTGGCTGGGTGACTCTGGGCCGATCACCAGGAGACGGTGAGTTCTAGTCCTATTGTAGGCGTGAAAGCCAGCTCAGTGACTTTGGACTGATCACCAGGAGACGGTGAGTTCCAGTCCTACATTAGGCATGAAAGTTGGCTGGGTGACTTTTTGGGCCAATCACACTCTCTCTCAGCCCAACCCACTTCCCAGGGGTGCTGTCGTGAGGAAAATAGGAGGAAGGAAGAGTATCAGCTATGTTTGCTGCCTGGAGTTAATTCTAGAGTAATAAAGGCAGGATGAAAATCTCTTCGCAGCTCCAGTACTCACCTCCCAGTGCACAGAATAGGTGAAAAAAAGCTCATTGGGCTTATTGGGGTCAATTTCTTGAGCGGAGGCGCTGGCAGCTTCGGGCAGGACACAAACGCCCTTCTCGTCCGCCTTCATATCTGTGGGCCAGAGAAGGTGGTCAGGACCGCTAATCAATCTTTCTTTCTTTCTTTCTTTCTTTCTTTCTTTCTTTCTTTCTTTCTTTCTTTCTTTCTTTCTTTCTTTCTTTCTTTCTTTCTCTTTCTTTCTTTCTTTCTTTCTTTCTTTCTTTCTTTCTTTCTTATCAGATTTATATACCGCCCTTCTCCTGGAGGACTCAGGGCGGTGCACAGCCAAAGTAAAAACATAAATACAAACATTAAAATACAGTTAAAAAGATATATATATTATTATTATTATTATTATTTTATTATTAATTAATTAATTAATTAATTTAATTTTATTTCTATACCGCCCTTCTCCCGAAGGACTCAGGGCGGTGTACAGCCTATTAAAAGCACAAAGACAAACAACGATTAAAATTATTTAAAATTATTAAATAATTTCGGCTCAATATTAAAACCCCGCAAAATTTAAAACATCCAATTTAAAATCATTACATTGATAGCCCAGCCTGGTGGAACAGCAGGGTCTTAAGGGCACAGCGAAATACCCTGAGGTCGGATGGTGCGTCAGAGCGTCCAAAATTCGGCAAATGCCTGACTTGATTCTGCTAGTTCAGGGATGTTAAACTCAAGGCCTGCGGCCAGATCTGGCACACGGGGTGCTTAAAACTCAGACCCAAGTGAGTGGCGCAGCAGACTAATGCTACTGTTAAAGGTAGTATTTAGCTTCCAGCTGCCTGCAATTACTGCGAGTTCCATTCTCACCAGGCTCAAGGTCGACTCAGCCTTCCATCCTTTCTAAGGTAGGTAAAATGAGGACCCGGATTGTGGGGGGCAATAAGCTGACTTTGTATAAATATACAAAAGGATGAAGGCTATTGCTTAACGCATTGTAAGCCGCCCTGAGTCTCCGGAGAAGGGCGGCATATAAATAAAAATAAATAAATAAATAAATAAATAAATAAAAAATAAATAAATAAATAATAATAATAAAAAAAAACCAGCTGCAGCCTTCTTACCTGCCAGTGCAATGCTCTGCGGGATGACCTCGAAGCGAACGACCCGGTAGGTGGGTTCCTGGTTCTCCTCCACCTCCTCTCGGTGGTAGTACAGGATGAAGGAAAGGTGGTTGTGCAGGAAGAACTGGAGCAGACGACACAGAGATACGTATGAGAGAAGCCGGAACAGGGGAAGTGGAATGGGAGAACTCACGGCGGGACGATTTAACAATTCAATGTAATTATTTAAAATAAATAATGTAAGAAGAGACCAACTTGGTTTGCTATTTGTTCTCAAGACTTATTTTATTCGACACACACACACACACCGGTCATTCTGCTTTGTTTGAAGACTTTCTGCATTTTATAGTATTGGGAATATTGGATTTATTTTGGATGACGGACCCCATTGTCCCCTTATGGCAGTTAAGAATCCTGAAAAATAATGTTTTTTGCCTGTGTGATAGGCTCACAGCTGGTCCACGAACGTTCCCTCTCCCGTTGGCATGTCCCGTGTGAATGAATCCAGCTTTCCCACCATGATTTATGTCATTTCCTACTTTGGGACTTCATCCCAAGATGCCAAGCCCAAAATGTGTCGGAATGGGGCAACTTGGTGCGGCCAACTCGCTGAGGCCAACACAGAACAGCTAATTCACCGTGGAATAACAACTCGCTGCAGGACAATTCAACCATTTTTCAGTACTTAAAGTAATTTTAAAACTTGTTTTAATTTCTGTCATTCCCATTTCATTCTGTCCCTCCTTTTGCATCCTTTCTTTAATGGTTCTATTCCACCAATTTCTTTGATACCCGTGTTTCCCTGAAAATAAAACCGGGTCTTATTTGGCTTTGGGTCCCAAAATAAACACTAGGGCTTATTTTTTGGGGGTGGGGTTTTATTTTTTCCCCCCCCAAGTATAGGAGGCCCACTTCTTCTGCTTGCTTGCGGCGGGGCAGAAGGTCGTGAGGCAGGGCAGGTGGAGCTGCCCTATGTGCCCCACACTGGCTTACCTCAGGGCTCACGCAGCCAAGCCACCCACACCGCGACACCCGTCTCGCTTCGTGGCACCAACACATCGCCCGGCCTCTTGCTCCGTTGCAGCCCCGAGCAAGCAGACGAAGTGGGTTGGCGGCCACGAGGGCTCCTGCTGCACATGGTTGCTGGTGCTGCTGCCGTGAGGCCGGTGTCGGGGCATAGATGGCCTCGCTGTGGGGGCCCTGAGGTAAGCCGGTGCGGGGCACGTGGGGCAGCTCCACCACTGTGGCCGAGCCACTGCGAGCAACCAGACGGAATGGGCGGGCAACTTGGCTGCACAGGCTCTTGAGTAGGGCTTATTTTGGGGGTAGTGCTTATATCAGGACCGTGGTTGGGAGGGGCAGATACGGCTGGCGGCCCCCAGGGGGAGAGCCTTCTCTGTGGGAGCACCCGCCCTCTGGAATGAGCTGCCTCCCGGAATACGACTGATCCCGGATCTCCGCACTTTCCGTAAGGCCCTGAAGACGTTTTTATTTCAGCAAGCTGGCCTGGCCTGAATAGGTTTTAGGGGTTAGTTTTTTAATTGTATAGCTTGGGGTTTTAAATTGGGAGGCCGATTAATTTAATTTATTTTTAATTATCTTAACTTTTATATTGTATGTTATTTTAATTTTCGGCTGTTCACCACCCTGAGTCCCTTTGGGGAGAAGGGCGGTATATAAATTCAATAAATGATAATAATAATAATAATAATAATAATAATAATAATAATAATAATAATAATAATAATAATAATAATAACAACAACAATAATAATAATAATAGGCACACACGTAAAAACATGCTAGGGCTTATTTTTGGGGAAGCAGGGTGTTAGTGTCACTCTTGTCCCGCGGCGAGTTGGCTACGGCAAATTGTCATAAACCCCAGACGAAGGCCATATGTGGGGCAGTTTTCCCCCATGTAGTCACTGGACATGACCCTTTGGAGACAGTTTCTCAAACTGTGGTCCAGAGTTCCAGGAACTCTGAGAGGATGTCTATGAGAGGTTCAGGTTTTGTTTAAAAAATAAAAGTTCGCACAAAAGCAGCTCATTTTCCATCACTGGAGTCTTGCCTCTCGATGGATTCTTTTTTAAAAAAGTAAACAGGTTCTACGGCCTGAAAAAGTGAGACACTCCTTGCCTTACAGAATTGCTATGGGGGCCTGGACTCTGCCCCACCCACCAGCTTTTTACAATAAAGGCAGGCAGAAATGCGGAAAGGAAGTCAAAGCAAACATACCCACAAAGAAGTGAAACCGTCTGGTCATTTCTCTTGCCCCAGATAATTTTAAGATGGATTAAAAAAAAATTACAAAACGAATAACTAAAAAAGAATAAATTAAAAAGAAAAGAAAAAACAAAAGGGAAACTCAGTGGCTCACTAGATCTTTCTCTGCTGTCGGCTTTCTATGTTTCTTAAAATAAAAATCCAGGATGACTCATACTACGTCATAACTGATTTGGCTCTCCAGTACAGGAAGTCCTCGATTTACAATAGTTTAGTGACCGTTTGAATTCAATAAATTGGTTTCATCTTAGTTTGATGAAAAGGAGGACTAGGGGAGACATCAGTGGTGGGTTCCTCCCGGTTCGGCCTGGTTCTGCCGAGCCGGTAGCAGTGACGATATGACATCACCGAACCGGTTCTGTCCCCCCGCTCCCCCACCCCCTCCCACGTTATTCTTACCTTTTATTTGGCCCCACCCCCAATCTATTGCTGCCTCCTGAGTCCTAGCTGATGGGCTATAAGGAAAAAAAAACTGTTTAAACTCTTGCCGTGGGGCTTCAAAGGGCCCCCTACAGCTGATCAGTGGTAAAAGGCAGTTTGGTGCTAGACCAGTGCCTCCAAAAACAAATGAGTAGACCGGTGTCTGCAAAAATAAATGGGTAGATTGGTATAGCTCTGCAAGCAGTTAAAAGCCTGGTAGATCAGTACTTCTGCTAAATCCTAAAGAATTGTCACATGGCCATCAAGCCACGCCCACAAAATAAGCCACACCCACAGAACCGGTAGTAAAAAAATTTAGAACCCACCCCTGGGAGACATGACAGCGGTGCTCCAATATCTGAGGGGCTGCCCCAAAGAAGAGGGAGTCAAGCTATTCTCCAAAGCACCTGAGGGCAGGACAAGAAGCAACGGGTGGAAACTAATCAAGGAGAGAAGCAACTTAGAACTAAGGAGAAATTTCCTGACAGTGAGAACAATTAACCTGTGGAACAGCTTGCCACCAGAAGTTGTGAATTCTCCAACGCTGGAAGCTTTTAAGAAGATGTTGGATGACCATTTGTCTGAAGTGGTGTAAGGTTTCCTACCTAAGCAGGGGGTTGGACTAGAAGACCTCCAAGGTCCCTTCCAACTCTGTTATTCTATTCTATTCATCTTTGTTTCCACCCTGCTGAACGCAAGTATTTCCTCATTCTGCCACGTACCCCAAGGGAGAATTACCCATCTTTCCATCTCCTTGCACTGATCTCTGGCATGCAGTAAAGATAACACTAATCCATTGTGCGACCGGAGGAGACACGCCCTTCTGGAGCACAATGCATGAGGCTGCTATAAACTCCTTGGAGTTATTTTTTAACTGTGGTTTGAGCAAGACTCAGATTCCTTTTTTTTAAATATCTTAAAAGCAAATACAGGTAGTCCTTGACTTACAACCGCTCATTTAGGGACAGTTCGAAGTTACAACGGCGCTGAAAAAAGTGACTCAAGGCCCTTTTTCACACTTACGACCGCTGACAGCATCCCCATGGTCACGTGATTTACATTCGGATGCTTGACAACTGATTCACATTTATGACGGTTGCCATGTCCCGGGGATCACGTGATCAACTTTTGTGACAAAGTCATTGGGGAAACCAGATTCACTTAACAACCGTGTGACTAATTTAACAATTGAAGTGATTCGCTTAACAAACGCGGCAAGGAAAGTTGCAAAAAGGGGCAAAACTCAGTTAACAAATTTCTCACTTAGCCATGTAAATTCTGGGCTCAATTGTGGTCGTAAGCCAGCTTGGTTGGCTGGGGAATTCTGGGAGTTGAAGTCCACCCATCTTCCACGCTGGCAAACATTGAGCTAAAAACTGGGCTCCTTCTGAGCAACCCACCAGTTACAGGGAGTCCTCGACTTACAACAATTCATTTAGTGACCGTTAAGGCTGCAACGGAACTGGGGAAAAAAGTGATTTACGACTGGTTCTCGTACTTATGACTTTCACTACAGCCCCCATGGTCGCGTGATCAAAACTCAGGCACTTGGTCACTGGCAGGTACTTAATACTGTTGCAGGATTTTGAGATCATGTAATCCCTTTTTGCAACCTTCCTAGCCGGCTTCCAAACAAGCAAACTCAACGGGGGAAGCCAGATTCACTTAACAACATGATTCTCTTAACGACTGCAGTGATTCGCTTAACAACCAGGGCAAAACAGGCGTAAAAACAGGCACAATTCACTCAATAACCTCCTTGCTGAGAACAGAAATTCTGGTCCTGGAATTTGGGACCAAAATTTGTGGTCGTAAGCCGAGGACGACCGCGAATCAAGGGATAGAGCGAAAGGCCCCATCAGGCGTCCGTGAATGCCTCCCACCCCTCACAATGATCCCTGTTACTCCTACCCTGTTCTTCTCCATGAATCCAAGTCGGTAGCCATGTTCGAACTGAAGGTCCCGCTCCTTGTTCTTCTCCTCCTCTTCACGGTTGGAGTAGAATTCCAGCCTCGTGGCCACCGGCAAGTTGTCGGCAATGCTGCAGGGACAAATCCTGGGGGGGTGAGACCCACCGCCTTCCCTTCTCTCCCAAGGACCTCCCCCGGCCTCACTGAAGGCAAGGCAGGCAGACCCCTGCTCCTTCGGAGGTCAAGAGGACTCACAGGTGAACGTAGTATTCCTCCTGGATCCGTTCCACCACCAGTTGGCTTTTCTCCTTCGTCAACACAACGGGCTTGTTCGGGGCATCGCACAACACCTCGCACTTCTTTTCTACGTTCATGGAAACTTGGAAAGGCGTGTTGACAATGCGGTCCCCTCTCAGGACCTCACCTGTGAGCAGGGCAGGGTTGAGGGGAGGAAGAAGAAAACTATTCAGGGATGTAAGGCTTATTACGGCAGGGGTGAAATCTAAAATTTGTTACTACCGGTTCTGGGGGGCGTGGCTTGGTGGGGGGGCGGTAATGTGACTGGGTGGGCGTGGCCATTTTTTTTTTTTTTTTTTACTTTTAAAACCATCTTTTCTACAGCCGCCTCGGCGAAGAGGTTGTAAAAAAATGTTTTAAAAAGGCTCTGACGATCCCAGCTGAGTTGCCTGATTGGCAGAGGCTTTTTTTCTTTTAAATGCCACTGATGATCAGGCAACTCAGCTTGGATCGTCAGAGGCTTTTAAAAGCATTTTTTCTACAACCTCTGAAGAGGTTGTAGAAAAAATGCTTTTAAAAGCCTCTGACGATCCCAGCTGAGCCGAACGATCATCAGAGGCTTTTTTTTTTTTAACTTTTAAAAGCAATTTTTCGGCCAAAGAGGTTGTAGAAAAAATGCTTTTAAAAGCCTCTGACGATCCCAGCTGAGCCGAACGATCATCAGAGGCTTTTTTTTTTTTAACTTTTAAAGGCATTTTTTCGGCTGAAGAGGTTGTAGAAAAAATGCTTTTAAAAGTAAAAAAAAAAAAGCCTCTGATGATTGTGGGGCTCAGCTGGGCATGGAGGGGGGAGCAGGGATTTTTGCTACCGGTTCTCCGAACCACCCGCCTCCATCGCTATCGGATCAGGCAATCCGGTCCAAACCGGGAGCATTTCACCCCTGGATTATGGGCAAAATAAAGAGTTATCAACGCAAATATATTTAGCGTATTTATAAGCGCATAAATAAATTTGAAATAAATCTATACATTCTATCATTTTTTTTAATAACCCTGTACAGGTAGTCCTCGACGTACGACCACAATTGAGCCCAAAATTTCTGTTCTGAAGTGAGACATTTGTTAAGTGAGTTCTGCCCCGTTTTACGACTTTCCTTGTCACAGTCATTAAGCGAATCGCTGCAGTTGTTAAGTTAGTAACCACTTGTTAAGTGAATCTGGCTTCTCCATGGACTCTGCTGGTCAGAAGGTCGCAAAAGGGGATCACGTGACTTTGGGACACAGCAACGGTCATAAATATGAACCAGTTTCCAAGCTTCCGAATTTTGACCACATGATCGCGGGGATGCTACAAAGGCTGTAACTGTGAAAAACGGTCCAAAGTCACATTTTTTCAGTGCTGTTGTAACTTTGGTCATTAAACGAACTGTTGGAAGTCGAGGACTACCTGTAATCCCTTTTTTATGGGATTGGAGTCAAGGGCGACTGAATGGAGCTGAGCGTTTACTGGCCAGATGCCCTTCCTGATGCCTACACAAAGTTCACAGCAGATATTTTCTCTTTGCGCCCTGATAGGGAAACATCTGCCGCTGGTTAGGATTGAACTCTCAACCTCCTAAGTGGGAGGCGAATGTCTTCACCTCTAGGCCACCGTGCCGTTCAGCTATAAATGCAAATATATTTAACGTATGTATCAATATATAAATACATTTTGTAAGTGTTGTGGCCCGTCAGCGGCTTGCGCAGATTGTAGCTGATTCCGACAACGAGGAGGCTGGTATGGTGTTGCGCCAGCAGCCTGTGCAGCTGGCACTCGAGTCGGACAGTGAGGAGGCTGGAGAAGATGTGGTGCCAGAGGCGGGGATTCAGCCGGGACCTTCAGAACCTCCAGAAGCTTCCATGGGTGAAGAGGAAGAAGAGGAGGAGCCTCTTCTCGATGCACGGGCGTGCAGAGAAGTGCGCAGGAGTGGCTCCTCAGGAGGAGGTCTCCTCGAGAGTAAGGCTTGGGGCTAATTGGCCACTCCCCTAGCCTATTTAAGGAGGAACGCCGACTGAAGCAATTTGCAGGGAACAACTTTAGTTCATTCTCCTTCACGTCTGGATTCTCTGCAAATTGCTTCTGGGCTTTCTGCCAACTCTAGTAAGACTGCGATTACCTTATCTTAGAATTTTGGTAGGCTGTTAAGACAGTTTATTAACAGCCTTTGGTTGATAAAGACTAAGTTATTTGAGTAAAATAAACTTTGTATAGAGTTTGTGTGTGTTGCGTTCTTTGGAGTCCGTAGCTGGAGCAGAACAGTAAGTAAGTAAATAAATAAAAATGCATTTATATACAACCTCCGGGTATTTCGCTGTGCACTCAAGACCCTGTTGTTCCGCCAGGCCGGGCTATCAACATAATAATTTTAAATTGGGTGTTTTAAATTTCTGGGGTTTTAAATTGAGCCGAATTATTTAATAATTTTAAATTATTTTAATTGATGTTTGTTTTGTGCTTTTAATAGGCTGTACACCGCCCTGAGTCCTTCGGGAGAAGGGCGGTATAGAAATAAAATTATTTATTTATTTATTTATATCTGTTTAAAGCCAAACCAATATTTCTGGGGCCCTGATTGGTGCAGAGAAAAGACAGAAATTTTACCTGGGCAGGAGATTCCTGTGGCAGGCTAGGCTGACTCCCTCCCACAGGATCTCTAAACCCCCATAGGAGCTGAAATTCCTCAAAACACAGCATTTTACTCCTTGCTCAAAAATGTTTACAGGTGGTCCTTGACTTACAACAGTTCATTTAGTGACCATTCAAAGGTACCAGAGCCCTGAAAAAGAGTGACTGTTTTTCACACTTGCAACCACTGTAGTATCCCCATAGTCACATGATAAAAATTCAGACGCTTGGCAACTGGCTCGTATTTAGGACGGTGGCAGTGTTCCCAGGATCACATGATCTGTTTTTTTGCGACCATCTGACAAGCAAAATCAATGGGGGGAGGGGGGGGAGCCAGACTTGCTTAACAACCGTGTGACTAACTTAATAAATGCGATGATTCATATAATAACTCCGGCAGGAAAAGTTGTAAAATGGGGCAAAACTCGCTTAACGAATGTTTCACTTAGCAACATACACTTAGCTCAATTGTGGTCGTCACTTGGGGAGTACACCTGTATTTGATGGGACTGTCTGGTTTGAAATAGTGACACCTGACCCGGACAAATTCTATCCTCAGGCAATATTTTCTTGCAACTTTGGAAACCCTTAAAGCGTCTGACCTTTAAATGATTTTGCAAGACCCCCGCATGAGACCGTAAGTAGCCTCTAGAGAGCCCTGGAGAGCACAGTGCTTAATGTGCACAATTGCAGGCTAACACACTGCCCGCTGCCAGCAGTTCGATCCTGACTTGCTCAATGTCGACTCAGCCTTCCATCCTTCTGAGGTGGGAAAAATGAGGACCCAGATTGTTGGGGGGCAAGAGGCTGACTCTGTAAACCGCTTAGAGAGGGCTGGAAAGCACTGGGAAGCGGTATATAAGCCTAAGGGCTGCCGTATTGCTAAGAGGTGCTGGAGGTCAGACTCACAGAAGTGTCAATCTTCAGGACTGCCAAACCAGAGGTGCCAGGACATGTACAATAGGGAAGGTGGAATGTTATGCTAGGGGAAGGAGGACTGGGACGTTACCTAAATTTTCAGCTTTATATTTGATGGTGTCCGGCCGGCAGAAGGGCAAGGAGTAATACTCGTAAGGTAACTGCGTCCGCGAACTGGTGAGTTTCACAGCCTGGAAAAAGAGCGAGAGAAAGAGACACCGTCTGTCCCAAATCCCTGCATCTGAGTAGATCCCAGTGGATTCATGACAACGGATACATCATGCCCTGATCTTCCTCCTTTTGCCCTCAAAATAAAGTCTGCTGTTTATAGACAAAAGTTTACAGACAATTGGCTGGCAATGCTATTATTGTCTATCTCATATATTCACTCATAAGAACAATCTAAGAGGCTGCTAATCACCCCAAATTCCGGGCATTTGTGGTTGTAGAGAAGACAAACTTCCTGCGGTATTTGGTCTCGTATATTCAAAAATGCTCAAACGCTGAAAGGGTTTATAGTGGGTACGGGGAAACACATTCTGAGAACAGAACTACTCACATCGTAAAAAGATCCAGCATCCATAACAAGAAAAAAATCAACTTGATTGACAGGTTATATAATCTAGCACAGGGGTGTCAAACTCAAGCCTGCAGGCTGGATCTGGCCCACAGGCCCACAATGCCTCTGCCAGCGAAAGGAAGGAAGGAAGGAAGGAAGGAAGGAAGGAAGGAAGGAAGGAAGGAAGGAAGGAAGGAAGGAAGGAAGGAAGGAAGGAAGGAAGGAAGGTGTCAGGCCTGGAAGCCAACTTTTGCATTGGGCCTTCAGGCCTGCCACATTTACTACTGTGGGAAACTCGGAGGGGGGGATTGTATGGAGAAAGGGTGACATGTAGTCATAACAACATTCCTTTCGCTGAGAGTCAAGGACATCTTGCCCTGCACCTGGACGGCTGGAACTGGGAGGCATCTCCAGTTGGGATGGTGCTTTGATTGGACCATATGATGGATTTGTGGGTGTTGGGCAGGGACTTGGACTTTCCTTTGGGTGGGGAAAACCTGGAAGCTTTCAGATTCGGGTTTTCTCAGATGTGCCAATAAGACATCTCTAATAAAATGGAACTTTGAGGAACTTCAAGCCTCGGACTCTTTTTTCGTTGGGGGTGTTGCTTGGATCCCTGACAGAAGGAAGGAAAGAAAGGAGATGGGAGGAGGGAGAGTGGGAAGGAAGGAAAGAGATAGGAGGAAGGAAGGAAGGAGATGGGAGAAGGGAGGGAAGGAAGGAGATGGGAGGAGGGAGGGAAGGAAGAAAGGGAGGGAGAGAAGGAGGGAGGGAGGGAAGGAAGAAAGGAAAGTGGAATGGAGGGAAGGAAGGAGATGGGAGAAGGGAGGGAATGAAGGAAGAAAGGGAGGGAAGGAGGGAGGGAGGGAGGGAAAGGTGGGAGGAGGGAGGGAGGGAGATGGGAGAAGGGAGGGTGGGAAGGAAGGAAAGAGATAGGAGGAGGGAAGGAAGGAGATGGGAGAAGGCAGGGAATGAAGGAAGAAAGGGAGGGAAGGAGGGAGGGAGGGAGGGAAAGGTGGGAGGAGGGAGGGAGGGAGATGGGAGGAGGGAGGGTGGGAAGGAAGGAAAGAGATAGGAGGATGGAAGGAAGGAGAAGGGAGGGAAGGAGGGAAGGAAGGAGATGGGAGGAGGGAGGGAAGGAAGAAAGGGAGGGAAGGAGGGAGGGAGGGAAGGAAGAAAGGAAAGAGGAATGGAGGGAAGGAAGGAGATGGGAGGGAGGGAGGGAGGGAAGGGAGGGAGGGAAGGAAGATTATAACTGGGGGAGGATCTGAGGGAAGTCCTGCCTTAGCATTTGGCCACCACAAGTGCCCCCCGACACGAGTGATGTCAAGCTGGAAACTTGTCCTGGCCATGCCCCCCCCCCCCAAGGTCAAACACAACCTTGAAATAGGTCGGCACCCCTGGTGTAGCCTATCTGAAGGGTGCCAGATTGAAGAAAACTCACTGAAAACCCTTCACATATTTTACCACGCTATCCCTGTAAGGTAACTTACAGACCAGAAGTCCTCCAAAGTCCCTTCCAACTCTGTGATTCTGTATCTCTTACAATGATCCGGGATTCTTTTCATTCTAGATTCCTTTTCCCAACCAGCCCTTACAACCACAGTGAGTCAGGACAGAAATAGTTTCACATGAAAACCTATCAATTGGGGGGGGGGGGGGCTCAGCAAAGGTAAAACTCAGCAGGTGAAAAGTGTCATCAGGTGAAGAAATCTTTTCCCACTGCAATTAAAAGGATGTAACGAGGCTTAACAGGTGAGGCTGCTTGTCATGAGTCAGAAATCCAGACAACGCGATCGATGGCGCTTTGGGTTGTATCAACAGAGGCAAAGAATCAAAATCAACGTGAAGTATTAGAACCGCTTTGTAAAGCCTTAGTAAGGCCACACCTGGAATACAGTATGCAGTTTTGGTCATCACATTACAAAACAAGGTGTTGAGACTCTAGAGCAGTGTTTCTCAACCTTGGAAGCTTGAAGATGGGTGGACTTCAACTCCCAGAATCCCCCAGCCAGCAGCGCTGGCTGGGGGATTCTGGGAGTTGAAGTCCACCCATCTTCAAGCTACCAAGGTTGAGAAACACTGCTCTAGAAAGAGTGCAGAGAAGAGCAACGAAGATGATTAGGGGACTGGAGGCTAAAACATATGAAGAACAGTTGCAGGAACTGGGTATGTCTAGTTTGATGAAAAGAAGGATTAGGGGAGACATGAGAGCAGTCTTCCAATATCTGAGGGGCTGCCCCAAAGAAGAGGGAGTCCAGCTATTCTCCAAAGCACCTGAGGGTAGGACAAGAAGCAATGGATGGAAACTTATCAAGGAGAGAAGCAACTTAGAACTAAGGAGAAATTTCCTGACAGTGAGAACAGCCCATCCCTGGGAGGACTTACGTGGATCTATCAGGAAAGATACTCCCAGTATTTTCCAGTATCTACCCACAAGCTAGTACCATATTTTCCAGCGTATAAGATGACCCCCGACTTTTCCTGTTAAAATATAGGGTTTGGGCTATACTCGCCAAATAAGACTACCCCTCTTCCAACGCACACCAAAGAAAAATTTAAAAACATCAACTGGCTCACCCACAATGTAAAAGCAGCTGTGCTAGACCCAAAATGGCCCCTGCAACAAGCAGGAACCTCACACAGCCACAAAAACCCAACTTTCACACTTTACACACACAAAATTCCACATACAGCTTTGTGAGATTTTGTGTGTTTGCGTAGTTAGAATGAAACACTACAGAAACACACTAAATCTCAGAAAGCTGCACAAATATTATTTTATTTTATTTTTATTTTTATATAAAAGCAGCTAAATTTAAAACTTCCTAAACTTTAAATGGCTAGGTCTAAAAAAGAACAACTAAAAAAAAACCCCAATTAACTATTTTTTTTAAAGCTCCCAAAGGGGAAAAAAACTTACCCAATAGAACAGGGGTCTCCAACCTTGGCAACTTTAAGACTTGTAGATTTCAACTCCCAGAATTCCTCAGCCAGCTTTGTTTTGCTGGCTGAGGAATTCTGGGAGTTGAAGTCCACAACTCCCTGCCTGCTTGATTGCAGGCAGGGAGTGGCTTGCTGATGGAATGGATTCAGGCAAGCGAAGCAAGGCAAGCGTTGCGACTAGCAGCTAAGGTAAGCAAGCTGGAGGGGGAAAACTTTTTTCCTTCTACATGGCTCTGGCGATTCCAGCTGAGTTGCCTGATTAGCAGATCGCCAGAGCCTTTCGGGCTGGTCTGCCTGGTTACAGGAGAACGACACCCGGCGTATAAGACGACCGCCGACTTTTGAGAAGATTTTCATGTGTTAAAAAGTCGTCTTATACACCGGAAAATACGGTATCTAGTACGGGCATTTTAAGAACTGCAGTCCTCTGCAGGGAGGAACTTTTAATTTTTCCTTTCTTTCTCGGGGTGATGACAAACTAGCATAATCAGACCTGGCCCGGATTCTAAACTGGGTCAAATTCTGGAGGACATGAAACTCAGGGCCATCTTACCTTGATTTCTACAGGAGCATTCCGGTGAAAATTGATGGGAGCCACTCCTGGCACGTAGAAGCAACTCACCCCATGCCACAAGAGGAAGAATGGGCACGTAAGCCTCTGCCAAGACAAAAATGAGAGGCCTGTCACCAAGGTGATCTCTGTTCAGAATAGGACAGACTCAAGAATGATCGCCCAGTTTTATTTATTTATTCGACGTACGGCATAAAGCGCATGGGTAACATTAATAAAATTATACAGAAGGCACACATAATACTATGGTACATGTATGATGAGAGAATGTACCCAATTTTGTAAGGTATGAGGAGCCTGGATAGCTCTGCAGACAAGACACTGTAATTTAACACCAGCTGCCTGCAATTAAAGTAAGTTCAAATCTCGCCAGGCTCAAGGTTGACTCAGCCTTCCATCCTTTCTAAGGTAGGTAAATTGAGGACCCAGTTTGTGGGGGCAATAAGCTGACTTTGTATAAAATATACAAAAGTATGAAGGCTATTGCTTAGCGCATTGTAAGCCGCCCTGAGTCTCCGGAGAAGGGCGGCATATAAATCAAATTTAAAAAAAACAAAACCCTCATCTATCAGTTACAGGTCACATTTTAAAATACATTGATTCATGAAAACACAACAAGATCTAATAAAGGAGAATCTTTGTAGCTCAGGGTTGACATGAGGGGTCCTTGGTGATCTCTAAGCTTGTTTTCTTGAAGTTGTTTCATTACCCAAATTAAGGAACATCCTCAGTGATAGAAGGAAGTGAGGCTGCAGGAAGAGGAGGAGAAGGGGCTGTGGAGTCCTTGGTGCTCTCTGAGTTTGGTGGTTTTCTTGCAGGCGTTTCATTACCCAACTAGAGAACATCATCAGTGATAGGAGGGAGGAGGGTTTGCAGAGAGGAGGAGCCTCTGTTAGCTTGGGGAACTGGAGGTGGGGTTGTCTTGTGATGCTGGAGGGGAGAATATATTCTGTGTAGGCCCAGAGTAGAAACATGGGCAGAGCAATGTTGCAGAGATAGATTTCTAAAGTGTTTGTCCACTTCAGAGTAGGGGTTTATCTTCCTGTTCTCTTATTTCAAATGTCAATTTACTCAATGACTCTCTAAAAGGCTGCAAATGGCCAGCTGTCTGCAAGGGGTATAAATCCTTCCCTTCCCCACCGTCCAGTCAGAGCTGAAGAAGCTTCTTGGATGAAAAGCAAAACGTCTTCATTCAAAGAAAAACAAAGGAAGTCCAGTTGCCTCTTGGAAAAAGCATCTTTGGGACAGTCATGACCTGGGTGACGGAGATTCTCTACAGACTACAGGGCTGGACCTGATGCCACTCGGGAGTAGAGGGCACATGGGAAATAAAAGTTTCAGAGGGTGCCCCGTGCAGAGTGGCAGGCCGCGACAGATGACATGGCAAGGCAAGGTGACAAGGGCATGAGTCACACTTCCTGATCCGGGAAGGACTGCAACGGGGCAAACCAGTTGTGGTAGATAATGACACCCTTCCCTTCCTGACACTCCTTGGCAGGAGACCAGACAGATTCCCCTAAATCGCGGATTTGCATCCTGGCCAGAAACAATCTCTGAAAAACAACATTTATGTCTTACAGGGATTTACTTGGGAGCTGGCTGAGGGATGTCGTAAGGCACCGGGTCACGATTTTGATAGCATCCCCGGCTCGACCTGGGGTGTCAAGTCAGGACAGGTAGTCCACGACTTACAACAGTTCACTTAGTGACCATTTGAAGTTGCAATGTCACTGAGATGGCTCACGCAGCATCACCATGGTTAACGTGATCAAAATTCGGACGCTTGGCAAGTGGTTCATACTTACGACGGATGCAGCGTCCCGGGACGACGCGATCCGCTTTTGCGACCTTCTGACCAGCAAAGTCGATGAGGAAACCAATTTCACTTAACAACTGTGTGACTCATTTAACACACACCCAATGATTCGCTTAACAAGTGTGCCAAGAGAAGTCCTAAAATGGGACGAACTCCACTTAACAAATGTCTCACTTAGCAATATAAATTTTGGGCTCAATTGTGGTCGTAACACGAGGACTACCTGCATCATTGGGCTACTGTTGATACCTCAACCTGATAGTAAAGCACCTCAGGGAGCTATTACTGTCTTTGATTGCTCTTCCCACTCATTCAAACTGGAACCGCCTACTTCAGAGTAACCAGTGCAGAACCCAAGAAGAACGCAGGTAGTCCTCAAATTATGACCACAATTGAGCCCAAAATTTCCATTGCTAAGCAAGACAGTCTTTAAGTGGAGATTTGCCCCATTTTACGACCTTCCTTGCCAGCTGATAAGTGAAACACTGCCGTTGTTAAATTAGTAACACGATTAAGTGAATCCCTGCACTTAAGTGAGTAACATGGCTGTTAAGTGAGTAACATGGCTTCCCCATCGACTTGGCTTGTCAGAAGGTCGCAAAAGGGGATCACGTGACCCCGGGAAACTGCGACCGTCATAAATACGAGCCAGCTGCCAAGTGTCGGAATTTTGACCATGTGACCAGGGGGGTGATGCAACGGTCATAAGTGTGAAAAATTGGTCGTCACTTTTTTTCAGTGCTGGGGTAACTTTGAATGGCCATTAAACGAACAGTTATAAGTCAAGGACTACCTGTAGTTTTTCCTTCCATCTATGAAGAACCAATTCAAAGGTTGAGCTGAGCAATTTAATATAGAAATTGATATATGTTTGCTTTCAGCTTTTTTTGTGATTCTCCAGACCAGAACTCTTCATAAAATAAATTTGGGTGATTTGATTTTACAAAACTTCCACATTTTTAATATGTACTTCTTCATTCCTGTTCCTGTAAAAATTTTTATTCCAAGTGGGAAGCTCCAGACTGCATGGAGCAATCTGTGGTAGGATGCAGCTTTCCCATGCCACCAAAATGTTCAAAGATCAATTTTTTTAAAACCACGTTTTCTATCCTGTCTCCACCACATCCTCTGTGACTTGGAGAAGAGGAAAAATGAGGAGATTTCTTCCCTTAGCAACCCCTAAAAGACGGCCCATCCCAGTTATAAGATAACATGACTCTATTCAAACTGAATTTGGATATTTTAAGTAGTTGCAACTTGCAGTGGGTGAGGGTTATGGCACACCTTTCATATAAAAGCCACTGCTGTTTAATCTTGCTGAAAGGCCAATTATTTTAACAGGACTCTGCGAAAAGTTCCTCACACATTCTATCCACTACAGACGTAAAAGTCAGAAAAGAACATCTTAATATATTCACAATAAATTTGTACAAAATAAGGGATGGGGGAACCAATGTAATAATCAGCCACTTTTGGATAAGTGCAATTTATAAGGATAAAGTCTAGGGAATCCCAATCATTCATCTTTATAAATGATCGTTTATGAAGAACGGTTGCAGGAACTGGGTATGTCTAGTTTGATGAAAAGAAGGACCGGGGTGACATGATAGCAATCTTCCAATATCTCAGGGGCTGCCCCAAAGAAGAGGGAGTCAAGCTATTCTCCAAAACACCTGAAGGCAGAACAAGAAGCAACGGGTGGAAACTCATCAAGGAGAGAAGCAACCTAGAACTAAGGAGAAATTTCCTGGCAGTGAGAACAATTAATCAATGGAATGACTTGCCACCAGAAGTTGTAAATGCTCCAACACTGGAAGTTTTTAAGAAGAGATTAGATAACCATTTGTCTGAACTGGTGTAGGGTTTCCTGCCTAAGCAGGGGGTTGGACTAGAAGACCTCCAAGGTCCCTTCCAACTCTGTTATTCTATCTATTCTATCTCCCTTAAAAGCTCTAAAAGGTATGACAATTTAAAAGATAATAAAAGATTAAAATGAACTTTCAAACAGGTAATGTAAATAATGTACCAGAAGCAATCCAATATATATGCTGATAGGTAACCATAATATCACCATCACAGATAACTGGAAACATACATCAAAAATAACCTATTTTAACAAGGTTAAATCTTTAATAAGGAAAGCATTGTTTGCTGTTCCCATGTGAAGTTTCAGAAGGCTTCAGTCTCTGGAGAAGTCCATAATGTTGGGAAAGGTGGAAGGAAAGAGAAGAAGAGGATGACCAGCAGCGAGATGGAGGGACTCCATTACAATGGCCCTGTTGGAAGACCTAAAGCAGGGATCTCCAACCTTTGTTGTTGTTTTTTTTATTTGATTTATATGCCGCCCTTCTCCGGAGACTCAGGGCGGCTTAACAATGCGTTAAGCAATAGCCTTCATACTTTTGTATATTTTATACAAAGTCAGCTTATTGCCCCCACAAACTGGGTCTTCATTTAACCTACCTTAGAAAGGATGGAAGGCTGAGTCAACCTTGAGCTTTGTAACTTTAAGACTTGTGGACTTCAGCTCCCAGAGTTCTGGGAGTTGAAGTCCATAAGTTTTAAAGTTGCCAAGGTTGGAGACCTCTGACCTAAATGACAGACTGTCTTGGAGAATCTGTCTTTGAGAAGATCTATCTATATGGTTGCTAAGAGTCAACAGTGGAAAAGTATCAATCCGTATGAAAACCCTTCTCTCTGGAGAAGGGCAATATGAACATTGATCCATATGGTTGCTAAGAGGTGACATTGAATTGATGGCACATAATCCATCAATCAGTATCAAGACCAAGGTGCTTTGAGAAGTCCATCATTGGCATCCTTCAGTCTCAAGAGACTATGGTATTTGAGAAGTCCATAATGTTGAGAAAGGTGGAAGAAAAGAGAAGATGATGATGATATCCAAGGCGGATTGACACCTTGGTGGTGAGGGCACCATTAGAAGATTTGAAGGAGCTGGCTGGGGACAGATCATCATGGAGAAGGTCAAGTCATATGGTTGCTAAGAGAAGAGTGACTTGATGGCAATGTCAAGACCAAGATGCTTTGATAAATCCATAATGTTGGATAAGGTGGAAGGGAAGAGAAGAAGAAGACAACAAAGATGGTTGGGCTCAGTAAGGGCACCACTGGAAGACCTGAAGAACCAGGTTGGAGACAGATCATCCTGGATAAAATCTATTTATGTGTCACCAAGAGTCAATTGACTTCATACCTGATGGCACATAATCAAGGGTGACAGTATATAAGGGCATGCAGTGGTAGTGGGGGCACCATTTGGAGATCTGAAGGACCAGGTTGGGCACAGTTCACCTCAGAGATGATCAATCCATATGGTTCCTAAAAGCTGACACTGACTTGATGGCACATCAATCAACCCATGTCAGGACCAAGTTCCTTTGAGAAGTCCATAATGCTGGGAAAAGTGGAAGGGAAGAGAAGAAGAGGAAGACCAAGGTGGATGGTTACAGTGGTGGTGAGGACACCATTCAAAGACTTGAAGGACCAGATTGGAGGCAGATAATCCTAGAGAAAATCTATATATGTGTTCACCAAGAGTCAACTATGACTTCATACTTGATGGCATATCATCAAGGGTAACAGTATATAAGATGATGAAGTAGTGGGAGGAAGCACCATTTGGAGATTTGAAGGACCTGGTTGGGCACAGTTCACCTCAGAGAAGATCAATCCATATGGTTCCTAAAAGGTGACACTGACTTAGTGGCACATCAATCAATCCATGTCAGGACCAAGTTCCTTTGAGAGGTCCATAATGCTGGGAAAAGTGGGAAGAGAAGAAGAGGAAGAACAAGGAGGTTGACTCAGTTACAGTGGTGGTGAAGGCACCATTGGAAGACCTGAAGAACCAAGTTGGAGGAAGATCATCCTGGAGAAAAATCTATATATGGGTCCCCAAGAGTCAACTATGACTTCATAATTGATGGCACATCATCAAGGGTAACAGTATATAAGATGATGAAGTAGTGGGGGGAAGCACCATTTGGAGATCTGAAGGACCTGGTTGGGGACAGTTCACCTCAGAGAAGATCAATCCATATGGTTCCTAAAAAGGTGACACTGACTTGATGGCACATCAATTGTTACAATCATGTAACGACCGTGACCAGGGGGGCATTTGCTCAGGTCCGCCTTGTGCACCAGTTGCGCCCTTACTTGGACCAAAATGCCCTACGCACCATTACTCATGCGCTGGTCACCTCCCGTCTTGACTACTGCAACGCTCTCTACCTAGGGCTGCCCTTGAAAACCACTCGAAGGCTTCAGCTGGTGCAGAATGCGGCCGCGCGGGTTGTGATGGGAGCGTCCCGACACTCCCATGTTACACCCCTCCTTCGCGACTTGCATTGGTTACCGGTTGCCCTTCGGGTGAGGTTCAAGGTGCTGGTTATTACCTACAAAGCCCTTCATGGCCTAGGCCTGGGATATTTGTCGGACTCCCTGCAGCCAGTGACAATTCCCAATCGCCCGGTGCGTTCCCACAGACAGGGCCTCCTCAGGGTGCCGTCGGCCAGACAGTGTCGGCTGGCGACCCCCAAGGGGAGAGCTTTCTCTGTGGGCGCACCCACCCTCTGGAACCAACTTCCTTTGGCGCTCTGGATGGCCCCTGACCTTCACTCGTTCCGCCGCGATTTGAAGACCTGGTTGTTCCGCAGCCTGGACTGATGGGGGGGTTTCTTAATGAATTTTAAATTGTTTTAAATAGGAATTTCAATTTTTCTATTGTCTTTTAATGAGAAACTGTGCATCTTTACCGTTGTGAGCCGCCCTGAGTCCTTGGAGATAGGGCGGCATATAAATTGCATTATAAATAAATAAATAAATCAGGACCAAGTTCTTTTGAGAAGTCCATACTGCTTGGAAAAGGGGAAGGGGAAAAAAAAGGAGAAGGAGAAGACCATCAGCAAGGAGGCGGACTCAGTTACAGTGGTGGCGAAGGCACCATTGGGAGACCTGAAGAACCAAGTTGGAGGAAGGTCATATGTGGAGAAAAATCTACATATGGGTCCCCAAGAGCCAACTATGACATGATGGCACATCACTCCATCCATCCATCCAAATCTACAAAAAAAGTGCTAATAAAGGAGGTGAGAAACCATCTGGACACTCCCTGGTGGTGGTTGATGGGGGGGAGACCCAGTTTGACCCCCAAGCATGGGGAACCCCCCCCAAAAAAAGTTTAAGTAAAGCACTTTTTTTTAATTGAAAAGTTTTACAGAAAAAAAATCCCCCCCAATATTCCCCCCACCCTTTTTCCCTCCCCACCACCACCTCCACACCCCTTCCCCCCATCCCACCCTCCCCCCCAGACTTCCCAGAGCAAAATACAGGGTATTTCAATTAACAATCATAAGCTAAATTAACCTAACTATCCTTAAACTACCAAATCCCCCCCCCTGAAGCCTTAACTCCACTACAGATAAGGTAATACTTCTAAAATTTAACATTCATTCATAAGCTATTTGATATTTTCTTGTCTGATACTTATTTTGAATATAGTCAATCCATCTTCAAGGAGCACTTTTTTAAAAAATAAATCTGTGTGTCCCCCCCCCCCCACTTTCTGCGCCGCTGTAACTTCGAACGGCCACTAAACGGGACGGTTGTAAGTCGAGGACCGCCTGCCCGTCTCAGAAGGGAGCCCGTCAAAAGAGTTCAGCCCCTCCCCCGTGTGTGGATAGACTCCCCCCAAGAGCCCCCTCAGGAGATATTTGGGGGTCCCTGTCACGGGGGGGGCGTTTTACCCCCTCAGGAGACCCCCCTGAGGCGACCCTCTTGGCTTCGGAAGGGAAGGAATTTGGGGGGAGGTCGCGGGGGGAGATGCCCCTCCCCCCACAGGGGGTTCCAGGCTCTTCCTCGCCCCCCTCCGAAGGGCCCCGCCGCCCCAGAGACCCCTCAGAGACCCCCGGTCCGTCCCCCGACCTCTCCCGCAGGGCCCCAGCGCCGGCGCCCCACTCACCAGAGCCCCCGGGGCCGCCATCTTGGATCCACGTGTCGGCGCTGACGTCGCCGGAAGTGGCTTGCCATTGGTCGAGGCCGCCGGTCGCCATGGAGACGGCGGCCATGGCTGGTTTGGAAGGCCCAGCCCGACTTTGTCCTGGTTTTTTACGGACGCTTCCTCGTCCCCCCCCCACCAACCACGCCCGGGCTGGCAGTTGCAAACCCCTCGCGGAAGGAACGGGGAGGTTTGGTGGAAAGGAAGTTTTGGTTGGGCCTTTTCCGCCTTTGGCCTTATCGCCATCTTGGCTGATGGCGGGAGCGGGGCTCTTTCCGCCATCTTTGGTGCGGGCGCGTTCCTGTGTGGAGGCGGCGGCCATGTCTATCGTGGGCAGGCTAGCAAGGCGCCCCTCTACGTGATTGGATGTTGGGAGCGGGCGCCATCTTTTTTAAGGGCAGTGCTGGGATGCCCAGATGATTTTTAAAGGGCTTTAAAAGGAGACAGTTTGTTTGTGTGCAAAGCCAACATTGGCTTAAAACGCACAAATCATCAGAATCAGGCTTTAAGGGACGTCTTCTCCAGCAGACATGCATTTTTCTATACCCATTTTAGATTCCCAGGATGCCCTTTCTTGATTAAACGACTTTAAGTAACTGCTGCAGTCATTAAGCAAGCACTCGGTCGTTAAGTGAGCCAATTCTGCAAGTTGAAGTCCCACAAGTCTTAAAATTGCCAAGGTCGGAGACCCCAGATTTAGTGTTTTGTATGAACTCGGCCACCCTGCCTTATCAATTGTTTAGTGAGTTTTGCCCCATGTTATGACCTTTTTGTCAAGTGAGTCATGTGGTCATTAAGTGAACATGGCTTCTCTCATTGTCAGAAGCCGGAGGGAAGGTTACAAAAGGCAATCATATGATCCCGGGACATTGCAACCGGGATCATATGATTAAATACATGCTGGTTGATAAGCATTCAAATTCTGATCACTAACCATGGGAATGTTGCAATGACCATTTTTAAAAAGTGTCATCGTAACTTTGAATGGTCACTAAACAAATGGTTCTAAGTCGAGGACAACCCGTAGAGTGGTTGGAGCAGACCTGGTACACTATGCCCAAATCAATCCAGATCATGGGTTAATGTAATGTGTGAACTCGGACGTCTTTCCCACTGAAGTTTTTTTAATTTCAAGATTTAGAGTTTAGCTTTTGATAGATAGATAGATTCACATCAATCCTTTCAAGATTTTCTCCCCAGGTAAAATGGGATGAGCTGTTTTCTCTTAAAAGAGCTAAAAATAAGGGAAATGTTTGGAGGAGAAAAATGGTTGTCATGGAAAATAAGGAGTTATTAAAGAAAAATGAAGTCTGAAAACTTCTGTGGTTTGCAAAAGGATTTGGGTAAGCATGAAACAAAAACATAATCTTCAGCCATATCAATGAATCATTAAAAATCCAATCCTTAGGGGAAAATAATATAACATCTGAAGAGATGTTAATATAGGTATTCCTTGACTTACCACCATTGATTTAGTGACTGTTCAAAGTTGCAACAGCATTGAAAAAAAGTGACTTATGCCTGTTTTTCACACTTACGACCATTGCAGCATTCCCCATGGTCACATGATTTAGATGCTTGGCAACTGGCATGTACTTATGACGGTTGCAGAGTCCCGGGGTCACGTGTGATCCCCTTTTGCAACCTCCTGACAAGCAAAGTCAAGGGGGAAGCCAAATTCACTTTATATCCATGTTACTAACTTAACATCTGCTATGATTCACTTAACAATTCTGGCAAGAAAGGTCATAAAATGGGGAAAAACTCACTTAACAACGGTTTTGCTTAGCAGCAGAAATTTTGGACTCAGTTGTGGATGTAAGCTGAGGGTTATCTGTAAATCTAAACCAAAGTTTGTGGCTTGATGTACGGGGTTTGTATATGGGAACCTATACAAATTATGCTTTAGCGTCATGTGTGATCTCCATCAACCTCCCTGAAGCCACTCATGTGTTTGAAATAACTGTGGATGTGTTTCACGTACATACATTTGAGCTAGATAGTTCCAGGTAGCCAGGATAGATTAGGGACAGATTTTCATGGAGAAAATATATCTATGCGGTTGCTAAGATCAGTAACACCTTAAATAAGAATGGAATGGAATGGAATGGAATGGAATGGAATGGAATAGAATAGAATAGAATAGAATAGAATAGAATAGAATAGAATAGAATAGAAGAATGGAATGGAATGGAATGGAATAGAATAGAATAGAATAGAATAGAATAGAATAGAATAGAATAGAATAGAATAGAATAGAATAAATATTGGAATGAAGAATGGAATAGAATGGAATGGAATGGAATAGAATAGAATAGAATAGAATAGAATAGAATAGAATAGAATAGAATAGAATAGAATAGAATAGAATAAATATTGGAATGAAGAATGGAATGGAATGGAATGGAATGGAATGGAATAGAATAGAATAGAATAGAATAGAATAGAATTCTTTATTGGCCAAGTGTGATTGGACACACAAGGAATTTGTCTTTGGTGCATACGCTCTCAGTGTACATAAAAAGACAAGATATGTTCGTCAAGAATCATAAGGTACAACACTTAATGATAGTCATAGGGGACAAATAAGAATAGAATAGAATAGAATAGAATAGAATAGAATAGAATAGAATAGAATAGAATAGAATAGAATAGAATAGAATAGAATAAATATTGGAATGAAGAATGGAATGGAATGGAATGGAATGGAATAGAATAGAGAATGGAATGGAATGGAATGGAATGGAATGGAATGGAATGGAATGGAATAGAATAGAATAGAATAGAATAGAATAGAATAGAATAGAATAGAATAGAATAGAATAAATATTGGAATGAAGAATGGAATGGAATGGAATGGAATAGAATAGAGAATGGAATGGAATGGAATGGAATGGAATGGAATAGAATAGAATAGAATAGAATAGAATAGAATAGAATAGAATAGAATAGAATAGAATAGAATAGAATAGAATAGAATAGAATAGAATAGAATAGAATAGAATAGAATAGAACAGAATCATTTATTGGCCAAGTGTGACTGGACACACAAGGAATTTGTCTCTGACGCCTAACCTCTCAGTGTGCATGCAAGCAACAAGTGATAAATCATGATCGCAATCATAAAATACAATCACCACAAATCATAAGACACAACAACAGTGATAATTGTTGCATCGTATACAAAACAATGATAAAAAACGACAATCAATTCCACACAAAAGCCAAGAATAATTTCTTTTTTTTTTTTAATTTCAATTTTTATTGCAAATAGTTATCTTTTCATTCTATTAGAATAATTATTATTTGTATCTTACAATGATTTCAAATGTGCCATTGTCTCATCATCCTCCCTAATTTGAATCTTGGGCAGTGAATCGAATCTTCGTTAAACGCAGGCGTATTTCAAGGAACATTCCTCCCACGTTTAGTTGTCGTGAAATGAGAAACTAGCATTAAGAATCAGTCGGCGAAGCTTTTCGAAGGCCACTCATGAATCAAAATATATACAGGCAGTCCTCGACATACAACCTTATTCCTTCAAAGGCACTGAAAAAAGTGACTCGTGACTGTTTTTCACACTTAATGACCGTCGTGGCATTCCTCGTGGTCCCGTGATCAAAATTCAAAGGCTTGGCAACTGGCATGGACTTGACGACGGATGCAGTGTCCCGGGGCCCTCACAAGCAATCAATGGGGAAGCCAGATTCACGGAACGAACGTGTCACTAACTGAACTGATTTGCTTAACAACCGTGCCACGAAAGGTCGTAAAGTGGGACAACGCTCCCTTAACAACGGTCTCGCTCAGCAACAGAAATTACGGGCTCAATTGTGGTCATAAGTCGAGGACTACCTGCAGTCAAAGCTGGCTGGGGAATTCTGGGAGTTGAAGTCCACAAGTCTTAAAAGTTGCCAAGGTTGGAGACCCCCTGATCCAAAGTACACCATATATTTATTTATTTCTCTCTCTCTCTTTCTCTTCTTTTTCTTTTCTTCTCTCTTTTTCTCTTGCTGTTTCACATTCTCTCTGTTTTCCTCTTTTCTCTTTCTCTCCCTCCTCTCTCTCTCTCTCTCGCTCCCTCCTTCCCTCCCTCCCTTATATGTACACACACAATTTCTCTCATACGGACAGACGCTTTCTGTTCACACACATCCCTCCGGGAACTTCCACCAGAACGTTGTGGCTTCACAACCGCCGTCAAAGATAAAAATGCCTTCCATCTTTGAAGCGGTTTCTGCCGACGGCAGTCCGATTGGTTTGCAGGGAAGACCAAAGTGTTTGCTTAATTCAGTTCCTTAATCCAACTGGGTTTGCAAACCAGCCATGTTGGCACGAAGGAAAAAGTCTCTTCCCTCTAAACCACAGATTCTCCAAGCCAAAACCTTCCACCTCTGAGGCCTCACGGTACTGCAGGAGGCCGGCAACACCGGTGTGGCCACGAGGCATCCCTTCTAAGGCTGTTGCTGGTACTGCTTTTCCGTGCCGGTGAAAAAATCCTCCAGGATGCTCTGGATGTACTCAAAGGTGGGACGATCTTCCGGTTTCTGCTTCCAACACCTCATCATGATCTCGTAGAGCTCCTGCGGGCAGTCCTGGGGACGTGGCATCCGGTAGCCACGCTCGAGCGCACGCATCACTTCCAAATTTGTCCTCCCTGCATTGTAGACAAAGAAAGAGACGGGTTGAACATCCTGACGTGAAACATAACTCGGAAGCTATCAGAGAAGAGAAAAGGGGGTTCCTGCAGGTCATGGAATCAGCTGCCCCCAGAGATAAGGAGAATCCAGGACCTCTGTGCCTTCCGCCGTGCCCTTAAAACTTTCTTTTTCCAGCAAGCCGGGCTGGCCTAACACTTTTTAAATGTTTTAATTGGTTTGTTACTGTTTTTAATTATGGGGCCAAATTTATATATATCTTTTAATGGTATTTTAATATTTGTAGTCTATGCTTTTACATGGGTGTACACCGCCCTGAGTCCTTAGGGAGAAGGGCGGTATATAAATTCAAAAATAAAATAAAATAAATAAATAAATAAATGGTGCCTCTGTCCTAGGGACTTGTCAGTGGTCCAAAAATCAGTAAAATCATTGGCACAGTCAGGCTGGCATGACCTTGTGGGCTCCTGAGTGCTCTCTGAGCTGGGTTGTTTTCTGGTGGACATTTCATGACCCAACTAGGTAACATCATCAATGCTAGAAGGGGGGAGGAGGAGGAAGACATGAGAGGAAAGGGGAGAGGAGGAGGAGGACTGTGGGATCCTTAGTGCCCTCTGAGCTTGGTGGTTGTTTTGCAGAAATTTCATTACCAAGATAAGTAATGTTATCAGTGCTAGAAGGGAGTGAGAATTTGAGGACAGGAGGAAGAGGAGGAGGAGGAGGAGAACTGTTGGATCTGGTGCTGTGTTTTGTTGTTTTTTTGCAGAGATTTCATTACCCAACTAGGTAACACCATCAGTGCTAGAAGGGAGTGTAGTTTACAGAGAGGAGGAGGAGGAGGAGGAGGAGGAGGAGGACTGTTGGATCTTTGGTGCTGTCTGAGCTCGGTTGAATTTTTCCAGACATTTCATTACCCAACTAGGTAACATCATCAGTGCTAGAAGGGAGTGTAGTTTACAGAGAGGAGGAGGAGGAGGAGGAGGAGGAGGAGGAGGAGGACTGTTGGATCTTTGGTGCTGTCTGAGCTCGGTTGAATTTTTCCAGACATTTCATTACCCAACTAGGTAACATCATCAGTGCTAGAAGGGAGTATAGTTTACAGAGAGGAGGAGGAGGAGGAGGAGGAGGAGGAGGACTGTGGGATCTTTGGTGCTGTCTGAGCTCGGTTGACTTTTTCCAGACATTTCATTACCCAACTAGGTAACATCCTCAGGAATAGAAGGGAGTGGGGTTTACAGAGCTCTCCAAAACCCCACACCCTTCTAGCCCTGATGACGTTCCCTAGTTTGGTCATGAAACGTCTGCCAGAAAACAACCATTCGCAGAGAACTCCAAGGACCCCACAATTCTCCTCCTGCTCCTCCTCCTCCTCTCTGCAAACCCCACACCCTTCTAAAGATGATCAACCTGCTCTACGACTATCATGAGTATGACCATGTTGGGCAGCCCCCACCCCCTTATGGTCATAACTCGAGGACCATAGCACAAGAAATGTTTGGGGAAAGGCCAAGGTTGCATGTTACTTTAGAGCAGTGTTTCTCAACTTTGGAAGCTTGAAGATGGGTGGACTTCAACTCCCAGAATCCCCCAGCCAGCGCTGCTGGCTGGGGGATTCTGGGAGTTGAAGTCCACCCATCTTCAAGCTTCCAAGGTTGAGAAACACTGCTCTAGAGATTTCGTTGTGAGATGAGAATGAGAAGAAGCATTAAGGAACAGCGTATTAAAGCTTTACGTGGCCACCGTCGTCTTGCAACCCCCGGAAGCGTTGGCCCACAGCATTAGTGTGTAGTTGTGGAAATTGTGTGTTGCAACGATGTGTTTCCTTTGACAACGCTACGGTGTCGTCCACTCGGTGTGGGAAAAGACCCTCCCACAAAACCTTTTTCCGTTCAAATGTTAAAAATTCATAGTGATTTTTTTTTATAACGGGTCTTTCCGTCTTGAACGCAAGGATCACAAGTGTGCGTTCCTAAGCAAACTTAGCAAAATGGGGAAATGTGTGCGTTGCGTTATCACACCTCATTGTGTCCACATTGGGTCGCAAGGCGTGTTTTGACACCTGCTTCCTCTCCGAGGGACACAACGTGCGTTGTTTAATCAAGGGTATTTTTTTTTTTTTAGCTTTCTTGCTAAAAACCAGGCCGGGCCACGGCCCACCATTGCAGACCAGCCGTGTAAAGTCCGCCAGTGACCCCAGACACGTCCCCCTCCTCCTCCTCTCTTTGCTGAAAGTTGAACCCCAAATTCCTTGAGCTGTGACTTAGCCCTGACACCCCCCCCCAAATTCTTTGGCCTGCGACAGTTCTTCCCAAGAAGGGCAGGTTTGTCTTAAGGACCAAGAGATGCTGGGGAGAGAAGGCTGAAAAAACAGGGGTCTCCAACCTTGGTCCCTTTAAGACTTGTGGACTTCATCTCCCAGAATTCCCCCAGCCAGCCACACGTCCACAAATCTTAAAGTTGCCAAGATTGGACACCTTTGCAAAAAAAGGCATTTCTTTCTTTTCTTTTCTTTTCTTTTCTTTTCTTTTCTTTTCTTTTCTTTTTCTTCTCTTTCCTCCCTCCTTCCTTTCCTTCCTTTTTCTTTCCTCTCCTTCCTTCCTTTCTTTCTTTCTCTCTCTCCCTTCCTCTCTTCTTTCTTCTCTTTCCTCTCCTCCCTCCTTCCTTTCCTTCCTTTTTCTTTCCTCTCCTTCCTTCCTTCCTTTCTTTCTCTCTCTCTCCCTTCCTCTCTTCTTTCTTCTTTCCTCTCCTCCCTCCTTCCTTTCCTTCCTTTTTCTTTCCTCTCCTTTCTTTCTTTCTTTCTTTCTTTCTTTCTTTCTTTCTTTCTTTCTGTCTCTCCCTTCCTCTCTTCTTTCTTCTCTTTCCTCTCCTCCCTCCTTTCTTTTTCCTTCCTCTCCTTTCTTGCTTTCTTCTCTTTCCTCTCCTCCCCCTTTCCTTCCTTTTTCTTTCCTCTCCTTCCTTCCTTCCTTTCTCTCTCTCCCTTCCTCTCTTCTTTCTTCTCTTTCCTCTCCTCCCTCCTTCCTTTTTCCTTCCTCTCCTCTCTTTCTTTCCTTTCTTTTCTTTCTTCTCCTCTCTTTCCTTTCCTTCCTTTTTCTTTCCTCTCCTTCCTTCCTTCCTCTCTCTCTCCCTTCCTCTCTTCTTTCTTCTCTTTCCTCTCCTACCTCCTTCCTTTTTCTTTCCTCTCCTTTCTTTCTCTTTCTTTCTTTCTTTCTTTCTTTCTTTCTTTCTTTCTTTCTTTCTTTCTTTCTTTCTTTCTTTCTTTCTTCTCTTTCCTCTCCTCCCTCCTTCCTGGCTGGGGGATTCTGGGAGTTGAAGTCCACCCATCTTCAAGCTTCCAAGGTTGAGAAACACTGGCTTAGAGAGAGCTGTAAACCACTGTGAATCGGTATATAAGTCTAAGTGCAATTGCTATTGCTATCGTAAGAGTTTTCGGGGGGTGGGGAGCAACCTTTCTGGCTACACACCTGGATACGGAGTCTGCCCGTAGGTGATGATCTCCATCAGCAAGATCCCGAAGGACCACACGTCGGACTTTATGGTGAAGGAGCCGTAATTGATCGCTTCGGGGGCAGTCCACTTGATGGGGAACTTGGCGCCTGCCAAAAAGTCCAAACCAAGATAGTTAGATTTAGCCTGAAAACGGCAGCTGGATTATGTTATCAGTTTAGTTTAATGGGGAAGGTACCAGAGAGAAAGACAGGGACGGTGAGTTCTAGTCCTGCCTTAGGCATGAAAGTTGGCTGGGTGACTTTGGGCCAATCACCAGGAGACGGTGAGTTCTAGTCTCGCCTTAGGCATGAAAGCCAGCTGGGTGACTTTGGGCCAATCACCAGGAGACGGTGAGTTCTAGTCCTGCCATATGCACGATAGCCAACTTGGTGACTTTGGGCCACTCTTTCTCAGACCAACCTACTTCACAGGATTGTTGTTGTGGGGAAAATAAGAAGAAGGAGGTTTGCGGGATATGTTCCCTGATCCTTCTAATCCTGTATGGCATTTTTCTCCTTGCCCCGCTGAAGGGTGGGGGGCAGGGGACAGGAAGATGAATTATCAAATCTTAAAAAAATAAAATACTTGAATAAAAAAGTGGCTTTCCTTTTCCTGCAAATATCTTCCCTTTCTCCATATTTAGTTGGGCAGAATAACAGAAGAATAGAGCTGAAAGGGGCCGTGGAGGTCTTCTAGTCCAACCCTCTAAACCATTCGACAAATGGCTGTCCAGTCTCTTCTTAAAATCCTCCAGGGACGCCAAAGGACAGACCTTTGATTCAGGGGTGAAATCTAAAATTTGTTACTACCAATTCTGTGGGCGTGGCTTGGTGTGGGGGGGTTAATGTGACTGGGTGGGCGTGGCCAACTTTTTTTTTTTTTTTTTACTTTTAAAAGCATTTTTTCTACAACCTTAAGAGCTTGCAGAAAAAAATGCTTTTAGAACAGGGGTGGGCAACTTTGGCCCTTTTACAACATTTGGACTTCAACTCCCAGAATTCCTGAGCCAGCTTGGCTGTCTCAGGAATTCTGGGAGTTGAAGTCCACAGGTCATAAAGGGGCCATATTTGCACACCCCTGTTTTAGAAGCTTCTGACGATCAGGCAAGTCAGCTGGGATCGCCAGAGGCTTTTAAAGGCATTTTTTTTTCCTACAACCTCTTCGGCCGAAGGGGTTGCAGAAAAAAATGCTTTGAAAAGCTTCTGACGATCCCAACTGAGCCGCGCGATCATCAGAGGCTTTTTTTTTACTTTTAAAAGCATTTTTTCGGCCGAAGAGGTTGTAGAAAAAAATGCTTTTAAAAATAAAAGCCTCTGATGATTGCGCGGCTCAGCTGGGCATGGGGGGGGGGCGCAGAGATTTTTGCTACCGGTTCTCCGTATCATCCGCCGCCATCGCTACCGGATCGGGCGATCCTGTCCGAACTGGAAGCATTTCACCCCTGCTTTGATTGCATCCTGTGGCCGCCATCTTGACTTTTTCGACCACATCCTACAGATCCCACCTCCCCAATTGTCCCAATTGTCACTTCTTTGGAAATGCTGGAGACTCACTCCCATCCCGCAGGGACCCCAAGGTCATCTCCCAGGCTCTCCGATTGGGGAGGCTCGGCGTTAAAATCTAATTAATCTACATTCTCCATAAAAGTGAAGGAGGCATACTAGAGAGTGTATGCACCAGGACAAATTCCTTGTGTATCCAATCACACTTGGCTAATAAAGAATTCTATTCTATTCTATTCTATTCTATTCTATTCTATTCTGTTCTGTTCTGTTCTGTTCTGTTCTGTTCTGTTCTGTTCTGTTCTGTTCTGTTCTGTTCTATTCCATTCCATTCCATTCATTCCATTCTCTATTCTACTCTATTGTACTCTTCATTCCAATATTCTATTCTATTCTATTCTATTCTATTCTATTCTATTCTATTCTATTCTATTCTATTCTATTCTATTCTATTCTATTCTTCCATTCCATTCCATTCTGTATTCTGTACCCTATTCTACCCTACTCTACTCTACTCTACTCTACTATTATGAGCCGAGGTGGCGCAGTGATTAGGGTGCAGTACTGCAGCTACTTCAGCTGACTGCTAGTTCAGCAGATCAGCGGATCAAATCTCACCAGGCTCAAGGTTGACTCAGCCTTCCATCCTTCCGAGGTGGGTAAAATGAGGACCCAGATTGTTTGGGGGCAATATGCTATTTAGTAGACTGTCTTTGGTGTAAGCCGCCCAGAGTCCTCGGAGAGTGGGCGGCATAGAAATAGGAATAATAATAAATAATAATAATACTCTACTCTATTGTATTCTTCATTCCAATATTCTATTCTATTCTATTCGTCATTCCAAAGTTCTGTTCTGTTTTGTTCTGTTCTTTTCTATTCTATTCTTCCATTCCATTCCATTCTCTATTCTATTCTACTCTATTCTTATCTATTCTACTCTACTCTATTCTTCCATTCCATTCCATTCTCTTTTCTACTCTTTTCTACTCTATTGTACTCTATTCTATTCTTCATTCCAATATTCTATTCTATTCTATTCTATTCTATTCTATTCTATTCTATTCTATTCTATTCTATTCTATTCTATTCTATTCTATTCTATTCTATTCTATTCTATTCTATTGTTGTGTTGGCTTTGTACCTTCCCGTGCAGTGTATTCGTTGTCGTCTATCACTCGGGCCAGGCCGAAGTCCGCAATCTTGCACACCAGGAGGGCCGAGACTAAAATGTTGGCAGCTCTGAGGTCACGATGGATATAGTTCCTCTGCTCGATGAACGCCATGCCTTCGGCCACCTGCAAGCGGGACGGACAGCTCCATTAAAGGGGGAAAAAATCTGGAAAAAATCCCCCCACCTCTTTTAGGATTGATTTTACCAGAGTCCTCTACAGCTAGTCCTCGACTTACGATGATTCATTTAGTGACCGAAATTGCAACGGCACTGAAAATAAGCCACTTGTGGCCGTTGCATTCTCTCCATGCGGTCGCCTGCTCGAAATTCAGATGCTTGGCCACCGACTCATAGTTATGACGGTTGGAGTGGCCCAGAGTCCTTTGGAGACCTTGCAACGAGCAAAGTCCACGGGGGAAACCAGATTCGCTGAACGACCAGGTTACTTACTTCACGACTGCATTGATTCACTTAACAAACGTCGTAAAAAGTTGAGAAATTATGACGGTCGCAGCGTCCCGGGGTCACATGATCCCCTTTTTGCGACCTTGCGACCTTAATGACCATGTTACTCACTTAACAACCGTGGCAAGAAAGGCTGTACAATCAGGCAAAACTTGCCTAACAGCTGTCTCGCTTAGCCACGGAAATTTTGGGCTCAATTGTGGCCATAAATCAAGGATTACCTGCAATTCTTTCTTGAAAATGTAATACCGTGTTTCCCCAAAAATAAGGCCCTGTTTTATATTTTTTTGAACCCTGAAATAAGCGTTTGGCCTTATTGCCATGCGCTCAAAAGCCCAATTGGGCTTATTATCAGGGGAGGTCTTCTTTTGGGGGAAACCGGGTGTCTGTCTGTCTGTCTGTCTGTCTGTCTGTCTGTCTGTCTGTCTGTCTGTCTATCTATCTATCTATCTATCTATCTATCTATCTATCTATCATATATATGTGATATTTATTTCTATATCCATCCACCCACCCACCCACCCATCCATCCATCCATCCATCCATCCATCCATCCATCCATCCATCCATCTATCTATCTATCTATCTATCTATCTATCTATCTATCTATCTATCATATATATGCGATATTTATTTCTATATCCATCCATCCATCCATCCATCCATCCATCCATCCATCCATCCATCCATCTATCTATCTATCTATCTATCTATCTATCTATCTATCTATCTATCTATCATATATATGCGATATTTATTTCTATATCCATCCATCCATCCATCCATCCATCCATCCATCCATCCATCCATCCATCCATCCATCCATCTATCTATCTATCTATCTATCTATCTATCTCATATATATGCGATATTTATTTCTATATCTATCCATCCATTCATCCATCCATCCATCTATCTATCTACCGTGTTCCCCTGAAAATAAGACCCTGTCTTATATTTTTTTGAACCCTGAAATAAGCACTTGGCCTTATTGCCATGCGCTCAAAATCCCGATTGGGCTTATTATTTATTTATTTTATTTTATTTTATTTTGAATTTGTATACCGCCCTTCTCCCTGAGGACTCAGGGCGGTGAACAGCCAAGTAAAAACATCAAGTACAAATATTAAAATACAGTTAAAATATACATATATAAATTTGGCCCCATTATTATCCCCATTATCAGGGGACATCTTATTTCGGGGGGAAACGGGGGTAGCAGAAGGGCCAGGAAATGACCCGAGGTTTGCCAATTATGAATATCTATGCTTACATCCTCTATTCCCCATGCATATGTATGATTGTATCGTTTTCTCCTTCTTTGCTGAATTGTGTTAATACGATTTTTGGCTGTAGGAGTCCCTCCCATAATTTTCTAGAGGGGAATTCCTTCGGTATGTTTAAATAAATACTGCATTGAGCCTTGATTATCGGTGTTGGGGGTCCTGCGTTGAAAAGCATTGGGACTCCTGCTCAAGCAGGGGGTTGGACTAGATGACCTTCAAGGTGCCGTCCAACTCTTGTTATTCCGTTATTCCAAACACTCACCTGAGCAGAGAAGTCGATCAGTTTGGGGAAGGGCTGCTGCTGGCCTTCCTCACTTTTTAAGAAATCCAGCAAACTGCCTGTGGAGACAGAGGAGACCTGTTAAGGGGGACATTTCTGGGACAACCCCCCCCCCCCCAAAAAAAAACTTTCTCTTTTTCAGGAGTGTAAGCTTACTGGGGCTGTCAGGTAAGGCTTGGAAATACCGTGTTTCCCCCAAAATAAGACATCCCCTGATAATAAACCCAATTGGACTTTTGAGCGCATATGCTAAAATAAGCCCTTCCCAAAAATAAGCCGTCCCCGAAAATATTTAAACGCATGCACAGCTGGTCCCCACCATTTCCTTGGTGGCGCACCAGCTGCCTGCAATTACTGCAAGTTCAAATCTCACCAGGTTCAAGGTTGACTCAGCCTTCCATCCTTCCGAGGTAGGTAAAATGAGGACCCGGTTTGTGGGGGCAATAAGCTGACTTTGTATATAAAAAGAACACTGCTTGGGGGTGGGGGGCGAAAGCCCTACTAAGCAGGTATATACAAAAGTATGAAGGCTATTGCTTAACGCATTGTAAGCCGCCCTGAGTCTCCAGAAAAGGGCGGCATATAAATCGAACCAATAAATAAACAATAATAAATAAATTTCCTCTGGTTAGGGTTAGGGAGGCAGAGCTGGAAATCAGGTAAGACGGCAAGAGGAGCCCCGTCTTGCTCCACGCGCCCCAAAATAATAAGACCTCCCCGAAAATAAGGCCAAGCGCTTATTTCGTGATTCAAAAAAATATAAGACAGGGTCTTATTTTCAGCAAAACACGGTAGCGGAAGTGTCTGTCTTTTTCTCCTGTCTTCCACAAGGACAGTTCCCCCCCCCCACGCCATCGCTTTGTTAAACAACCCATTCCTACAACACCGTTGAACTATCTAGTAAGACTGTGTACAATTATTCTTCTCATCTTCCCTATTTTTTCTCACCTGTCTCCTTCTCTCCTTAAGACTCTAACTTTGTCGCTTGATTCTTACGGTTTATATTGTTTTATCTAATTAGCATCCTAGTATGATTTATGTTGATCGCTTATTCAGTATCCTATGACTATCACTAAGCGTTGTGTGTTACGATTTATGATGACTATGATCATGATTTATCACTTGTTGTTTGTATGTATACTGAGAAATTCTGCACCGGAGACAAATTGGGCCAATCACACTTGACCAAATAAAAAATTCATATTTCTATTCTATTCTATTCTATTCTATTCTATTCTATTCTATTCTATTCTATTCTATTCTATTCTATTCTATTCTATTCTATTCTATTCTACATATTCCTATTCCTATTCCTATTCGCTTCGCTTCTATTCTATTCTATTCTATTCTATTCTATTCTATTCTATTCTATTCTATTCTATTCTATTCTATTCTATTCTATTCTATTCCATTCCATTCCATTCCATTCCATTCCATTTTGTATTATTTTCTATTTTCTATTCTACTCTACTCTATCCTACATTCTATTCTTATTCTAATTCTAATTCTACACGTACCCTCTTTCCCCGAAAAAAAGACATCCCCTGATAATAAGTCCAATCGGGATTTTGAGTGCATGTGCTAAAATAAGCCTCCACTCAAAAATAAGCCCTCCCCGAAAATATATAAACGCAGAGCTGGAAATCAGGTAAGATGGCAAGAGGAACCCCATCTTGCTCCACGCACCCCAAAATAATAAGACCTCCCCGAAAATAAGGCCAAGCGCTTATTTTGGGGTTCAAAAAATATAAGACAGGGTCTTGTTTTCGGGGAAACACGGTAGTCCTCGACTTACGACCATTCATTTAGTGACCGTTCAAAGTTACAATGCCACTAAAAAAAGTGACTCATTTTTCACACTTGCAACCACTGCAGTATCCTCACATGATCAAAATTCAGACTCTTGGCTACTGACTCATATTTATGACGGTCGTAGTGTCCCGGGTCACATGATCCCCTTTTGCAACCTTCTGACAAGCCAAGTCCATGAGGAAGCCAGATTCACTTAACGACCGTCTAACTAACTTCCCCCCAGCAGTGATTCCCTGAGCAACTGTGGCGAGACAAGTCGCAAAATGGGGCATAACTCACTTTAACAACTGTCTCGCTCAGCGACAGAGATTTTGGCCTCGACTGTGTGGTCGTAAGCCGAGGACTACCTGTAATTCACAGAAATGTAACTGAGTGATATTTTTAGAGAGATTAAGATTCAGTTCAGAGCTGTGGCAAGAAAGCTGAGACATTTCGGGCTCGGTTGTGGTCATAAGTCGAGGACGACCTGTAGTCCCAACAGATCTGGAGGGTGCCAGGCCGAGATAGGCCACGATGTGGAATGCTGGTTCTCACCTTTCTCCATGAATTCGGTGATGATAAAAATGGGCTCTTCTTTGGTCACCACTGCATGGAGTCTGACCAGCTTGTCATGCTGCAGGGTCTTCATGATGTTGGCCTCTTCAAGGAAGGCCGTCACCGTCATGCTGCCCGGCTTCATGGTCTTCACCGCCACTTTGGTGTGGGCGTTATAGGTGGCTGTGGAAGCGGGAAAGCCATGCTTTAGAACACGGGTGGGGAACGATGGCCCCTTTATGACTTGTGGACTTCAACTCCCAGAATTCCTCAGCCAGCCATGGTGGCTATGCCCCTTTCATGACTTCTGGACTTCAGCTCCCAGAATTCCTCAATCAGCCATGGTGGCTATGCCCCTTTCATGACTTCTGGACTTCAGCTCCCAGAATTCCTCAGCCAACTATGGTGGCTATGGCCCTTTTATGACTTGTGGACTTCAACTCCCAGAATTCCTCAGCCAGCCATGCAAGTTATGGCCCCTTTATGACTTGCGGACTTCAACTCCCAGAATTCCTCAGCCAGCCATGCAAGTTATGGCCCCTTTATGACTTGCGGACTTCAACTCCCAGAATTCCTCAGCCAACTATGGTGGCTATGGCCCTTTTATGACTTGTGGACTTCAACTCCCAGAATTCCTCAACCAGCCATGGTGGCTATGGCCCTTTTATGACTTGTGGACTTCAACTCCCAGAATTCCGCAGCCAGCCATGCTGCCATGCTAGCTCAGGAATTCTGGGAGTTGAAGTCCACAAGTCTTTAAGGGGACATAGCTCCCCACCTCTGGTTTAGAAGGACAGATTTGCAATCTGGTCTTAACCTGCCCTAGAGCAGAACGAGAGGCTGGTGATTTGCAATTCCCGTCAAGTCCAGAAGGAAAGGCAAATATGGTGATGTGTCAAAGGCTGGTCCTCCAACAGAGGAGAATATTTGTGGCTGGGGGTTGAATTGAGGAGTCCTTGGTGCTCTCTGAGCATGGTTCTTTTCTTCCAAAGGTTTTATCCTCCAACTAGGTAGCAACAAAGCCCATTCTCTTCTAGCACTGATGATGTTACTTAGATGGGTCATGAAATGGCTGCAAGAAAAGAACCAAGCTCAGAGAGCACCAAATACCCTACAGTCCTCCTCCTCCTCCTCCTTCCTTCCTTCCTTCCTTCTTTCTTTCCTCCTCCTCCACCTCCTCCTCCTCCTCCTCCTCCATCATCGTGAAATATCTGCAAGAAAATCACTAAGTTCAGAGACACCAAGGACTGCCCTGGGTCTCCCATTTGAGATGGGCAACCATGTGAATTGAATTGAATTGAAATGAATGAATGCGTGAATGAATGAATGAATGAATGCGTGAGTAAATGAATGAATGAATGCGTGACTGACTGACTGACTGACTGACTGACTGAATGAATGAATGAATGAATGAATGAATGAATGAATGCGTGAGTGAATGCGTGAATGAATGAATGAATGAATGAATGCGTGAGTAAATGAATGAATGCGTGAATGCGTGAATGAATGAATGAATGAATGCGTGAGTGAATGCGTGAATGAATGAATGAATGAATGAATACGTGAAGGAATGAATGAATGAATGAATGTGTGAATGAATGAATGTGTGAATGAATGAATGCGTGAGTAAATGAATGAATGCGTGAATGCGTGAATGAATGAATGAATGAATGCGTGAGTGAATGCGTGAATGAATGAATGCGTGAATGAATGAATGCGTGAATGAATGAATGAATGAATGAATGCGTGAGTGAATGAATGAATGAATGAATGAGTGAGTGAGTGAGTGAGTGAATGAAATGAATAAATGAATGAATGATGAAAAAGAAAGATCTCCTCTGGGAATTGTGGTGGGGGTTTTAAGTGCTTATGTAGCCTTTGCAATCAAAAGGACATATGGAAAAATCAAAATTGCCTAGTTGAGAAGGTCGGTCTTATCCAATCAAAGGTGACCTTACCCATCCAGACTTCTCCAAACTGTCCGGCGCCCAACTTCTTCTCCAGTTTCAGGGAGCTCCTGGGGATTTCCCAGGCATCCTTCTCCCAGGGCTTTTCGGGCTTCGGCAACACGCAGGGGTGGGTCAGCTTCTGGCATAATCCATCAGCTTTTCCTGAAAGAGAGCCCAGAGGAGATTGCAGGAGTGGGGATGACATTTTTCTAAACTTGTGTTTCTCAACTTGCCAACTTTAAGATGGGTGGACTTCAACTCCCACAATTCCCCAGCCAGCCACCCACCTTAAACTTTATTAACATGCTGGCTGGGGGATTCTGGGAGTTGAAGTTCACTGGGAAATAGCTGAGTCTAAGGGCACACCCAGAAATACAAGAGAGAGAGAGACAGAGAAAGAGAGAGAGAGAGAAGAGAAAAACAGAGAAAGTGAGGCAGAGAGAAAGAGAGAGAGGAACAGAGAAAGAGAGAGAGGAACAGAGAAAGAGAGAGAGACACAGAGAAAGTGGGAGAGAAAGAAAAGAGGAAAGAATGCAAGAGAGCAAGAGAGGGAGAGAGAGAGAAAAGAGAAAAACAGAAAAAGTGAGACAGAGAGAAAGAGAGAAGAGAAAAACAGAGAGAAGGTGAGGCAGAGAGAAAGAGACAGGAACAGAGAAAGAGAGAGAAAGAGAGAAAGGAAAAGAAAAAGAGAGAGGAACAGAGAAAGAGCGAGAGACACAGAGAAAGTGGGAAGAAAGAAAAGAAGCAAGAGAGCAAGAGAGGGAGAGAGAGAGAAAAGAGAAAAACAGAAAAAGTGAGACAGAGAGAAAGAGACAGACAGACAGAGACAGAGAGAGAGAGAAGAGAAAAACAGAGAGAAGGTGAGGCAGAAAGAAAGAGACAGGAACAGAGAAAGAGAGAGAGGAAAAGAAAAATAGAGAGGAACAGAGAAAGAGCGAGAGACAGAGAAAAAGTGGGAGAGAAAGAAAAGAGGAAAGAGAGCAAGAGAGAGAGGGAGAGAGAGAGAGAGAGAGAGAGAGAGAAATTTGCCTTGTCACCTTTACAGCCGAAGAAACTAGGGAGGGTCCTTTATCAGATGCTGGCCATGACCCTTTCCTGCCGTGGGCTCAGCAGCCTCTTATCTCAGGGGTCTCCAAACATGGCCACTTTAAGACTTGTGGACCAACTCCCAGAATTCCCCAGCCAGAAGGTCTGCAACCGTGGCCACTTTTAAAACTTGTGGATTTCAACACCCACAATTCCTCAGCCAGCATGCTAATAAAACATTTAAGACGGGGGGAGGGGGTCTTTAAGATGTGCTGGCTAGGGAATTCTGGGAGTTGAAGTCCACCCATCTTAAAGTTTGTTAGCATTCTGGCAGAGGAATTCGGGGAGTTGAAGTCCACAAGTTTTAAAGCTGCCCATTTTGGAGACCCCTGTCTTGTCTGTTTGCTGCATAGACTGCAGCTCTTCCTCCGGTCTCCCAAGGCCATTCCCACACACCAAGAGGCCGTGTCGCCCTCTTCCGACCCCAGTTCCTCGTCTGTCAAAAGGGGCTGATTTTTTTTAAACCCCTTTTGGAGCCAACGGACGGACGGAAACTGGCTCAGCAGCTGCCAGATTTGCAGGACTCACCTTTATAATGGCTGACCAGTTCCTGCAGAGTGCTGAAGTTGCTCCGGGTGGAGATGTAGAAGCCCCCGTTGTCCAAGGTTCGAATCTTGTAGTGTTTCACCACATCCATTTTGGCTTGGGAATCAAAGTCTCGGATGGAGAGGGAGTAACTCCCTGGAGCAGGACAGAGAGAAAGAGGAACGAGAAGTGAGGACAATTATTTTTATATCTACCTCTCAAAAGGGAAGTACATGTGGACCAGGGGTGAAATGCTTCCGGTTCGGACCGGATCGTACGATCCGGTAGCGATGGAGGCGGGTGGTTCGGAGAACCGGTAGCAAAAATCCCTGCCCCCACTCCATGCCCAGCTGAGCCATGCAATCATGAGAGGCTTTTTTTTTAAACTTTTAAAAGCATTTTTTCTACAACCTCTTCAGCCGAAAAAATGCTTTTAAAAGTAAAAAAAAAGCCTCTGATGATCGCGCGGCTCAGCTGGGATCGTCAAAGGCTTTTAAAAGCATTTTTTCTACAACCTCTTCAGAGGTTGTAGAAAAAATGCTTTTAAGAGTCTCTGATGATCCAAGCTGAGTTGCCTGATCGGCAGAGGCTTTTTTTTCTTATAATTGCCTCTGCCGATCAGGCAACTCAGCTTGGATCGTCAGAGCCTTTTGAAAGCATTTTTTTACAACCTCTTCGCCGAAGAGGTTGTAGAAAAAATGATTTTAAAAGTAAAAAAAAAAAAAATGGCCATGCCCACCCAGTCACATTACCGCCCCCCCCACCAAGCCACGCCCACAGAACCGGTAGTAACAAATTTTAGATTTCACCACTGATGTGGACAGATGCAAAGTGTCACTCACACAAGCATTTTGCACCCTGACTAAATATGCAGAGTCTTCAACTTTGAAATGGTTATAGGTTCTCCTGCCTCAGCAGGGGGCTGGACTAGAAGACCTCCAAGGTCCCTTTTCAGCTGTATTCTATTCCTGCGACCACAATTGAGACCAAAATGTCGGTGGCTAAGCAAGACAGTTGTTGAGTGAGTGGCAAGCAGTTCCACTGGTTAATTGTTCAAACTGTCAGGAAATTTCTCCTTAATTCCTGGTTGCTTCTCTCCTTGATAAGCTTCCATTCATCGCTTCTTGTCCTGCCTTCAGGTGCTTTGGAGAATAGCTTGACTCCCTCTTCCTTGGGGCAGCCCCTGAGATATTGGAAGACTGCTATCATGTCTCCCCTAGTCCTTCTTTTCTCTGGACTAGCCAAACCCAGTTCCTGCAGCCATTCTTCGTGTTTTTGGCTCCTACCTTTGCTTGTTTCACTGTCTCGGATCATGAACGAGCCGATAAAATTTCCCGGAGCCAATAAGTGACGCTCAGCATCCTTTCGGCTTATGCCTGTCAGGAACCACCTAAGGTTGATGAGGAAGAGATAATTAGCACCAAAACTTGCATAAAATTCTTTCTCAATCTCTTTGGCCAAAAAAAATGCTTTTAAAAGTAAAAAAAAAAAAAAAAGCCTCTGATGATAACGTGGCTCAGCTGGGATCATCAGAGGCTTTTAAAAGCATTTTTTCTACAACCTCTTCGGCCGAAGAGGTTATAGAAAAAAAATGTTTTTAAAAGCCTCGGCTGATCAGGCAAGTCAGATGGGATCATCAGAGGATTTTTTTTTTAAAAAAAAAAGCTTTTGCCAATCAGGCAACTCAGCTGGGATCGTCAGAGGCTTTTAAAAGCATTTTTTCTACAACCTAAGAGGTTGTAGAAAAAATGGTTTTAAAAGTAAAAAAAAAAAAAGTTGGCCACGCCCACTCAGTCATATTATCCCCACCACCAAGCCACGCCCACAGAACCGGTAGTAACAAATTTTACATTTCACCACTGATTCCATCTATATTGAAATTAATATACTATGGATAGCCCTCATCTTACGACCGTTTTTAGTGACCATTCAAAGTTACAATGGCACTGAAAAAAGTGACCTGTGATTGGTCCTCAAATTTACGACCGTTGCAGCATTCCATGTGATCGAAATTCAGCCCCTTGGCAACTGACTCATATTTATGACCGTCGCAGTGATCCCTCCCTTTTGGGAATCACGGGGGTCAAGTGATCCCTTTTGTGACCATCTGACCCACAAAAGTCAACGGAGTAGCCAGGTTCACTTAACAACCGTGTGACTCACAACTGCAGTGATTCACTTAACGACTGCGGCAAGAAAGGTCGCAAAATGGGGCACATCTCATGGAACAAACTCGGCCACAGAAACTTTGGGCTCAATGATGGTCGTAAAGCCGAGAACTACCTGCAGTCGTTTCCAAGAATTTCCCAAAATTTAGAAACCCTAAAGGGACGCGGTGGCTCAGTGGCTAAGACGCTGAGCTTGTCGATCGAAAGGTGGGCAGTTCGGCGGTTCAAATCCCTGGTGCCGCGTAACGGGGTGAGCTCCCGTGACTTGTCCCAGCTTCTGCCAACCTAGCAGTTCGAAAGCAGGTAAAAAATGCAAGTAGAAAAATAGGTACCACCTTTGGTGGGAAGGGAACAGCGTTCCGTGCGCCTTTGGCGTTGAGTCATGCCGGCCACATGATCACGGAGACGTCTTTGGGCAGCGCTGGCTCTTCGGCTTTGAAACGGAGATGAGCACCGCCCTCTAGAGTCAGGAACGACTAGCACGTATGTGCGAGGGGAACCTTTACCTTTACCTAAAGCAGTGTTTCTCAACCTTGGTAGCTTGAAGATGGGTGGACTTCAACTCCCAGAATCCCCCAGCGAGCGTTGCTGGCTGGGGGATTCTGGGAGTTGAAGTCCACCCATCTTCAAGCTTCCAAAGTTGAGAAACACTGACCTAAAGGGATTTCTAGATATGGAAATATTGCTTCTGTAGTTGCTGGGAACCATGGTTCCCCATCATTGAGAAGACCATTCCAGAAAGCCAGCATCTCATCCATCTTTGGAGAATTCCAAGGCTTCTCCTGCAAAATCCAGTGTCTTGTTCTCCTAGGCTAAGGGGCTTCTCCCAAAAAGGACCAAAGCAGATGCACATTGAACCCCATGGACCTCTACAGTCCAGAGCTGAAATCCAGGGGAGATCTAAGATGGATGGATGGATGGACAGATGAGGGATGGATGAAAGAAGGGAGATGGGTGGAGGAAAAGGAGGAGGATCTACCAAGAAGATCCCTCCC